>NW_028261383.1:6106550-6406550 GCF_051295495.1 Thamnophis sirtalis
AAATGAAAATGGAGATATGATGATGATGACATGTATAAATATTTGAGTTAAAATGCTTGAGTTAAGATGAATTATGTTTCTTGATTGTGGAAGAGATGAACAAAAGTGATACACTTTCTACAGCATGTAAAGAAGGATGTTGTGTTTGTTTTAAATTTAAAATAAAAAAAATATTTAAAAAAAGAAAAGAAATACATGTGCATTACAGGCTGAATTACTTACACCAAAGGTTGAAGAAAAGGTGTCTCACTGAAATGGAATGGCTTATACATAGCATTTGTTGCAGTAAGAATCACACTAATCAAATGGTCTCCTGGATTGTAATAATTCCATGGCTTCACTCCTCTCTGCTGCTCCAAAATCATGGAACATTTGATTCCCAGCTTCTCGGTATTTGCCTGAGGCAGAAGTAGTAGCATTAGGAGGAGAAGCAGGAGGTCCATTCCTCTCTGAGCTGAATCAGTCACCTCGCTGTCTTCAGATGTCAAGAAGACAGACAAATTCAAAGGATTCCCTCAACATGGAAAACCGGTGTTTTTCCTGATGCAGACAAAGCTCAATAAGTCTTCACATATAAATGGTGGAAAAAGTTACGTTCAACATATAGTCCCTGCTTGTCCTAAAACATATGCCAAATCTTCAGCCTGAACAAAAGTATTTATCTTTTTTCTGATGCTAGATCACTTCCACATTGTTTCAGTCTGTTTACACCAAAGGCAAGCACTGGAGAAGCAGCAGAAGAGGCCTCAAAGACAAAGATGATGATAATTACAATGAAAAATAACATATTCTCTGAGGGATACTGAATTTCTACTGGGATTCCATAATTAAAGATGTATCTGGAGAAAAAGCTCTTCGTGAAAAGGCCAGACACATCTGTGGGAGCAGAGTTCTGCTGCAGTTATGGTCCTATCCGTTGGGACATGTCCAGAAAATGATGATGGAAAATGTGAGGGGATTTGACTTCTGATGTCCCTCTGCTTTTCAGCATCCATGGAGACTTCTGGGGAGGATCACCCAGACCCATTTGAATTTGATGCCCCTCAGTTGATATGACCTATTTCTAATTCTCCCTACCTTCTAATCCAGGGGTGTCAAACTGGCAGCCCATGGGCAAGATGTGTCACATGCAAAGGGGAAAAACATTGGGAAACAAATGTCATCCAATGGCAACATGATGAGGCAAGTTTTCTAATCCCAATAAGCATCAGTATCTTTGAACTTTGACTCATATTAAAACTTTGGCTCATTCAGGGTTTCTCTTCCTTTTTTCTTCATCTTACAGTTTAGCTTATTTTAACATTTCCTGTGCCTAAATTGAAATTAATATCTCCTTTCTCTTCTATTCTAAAAATACCAATTTCTCTGTGATGAGCGTTGACCAAGGGACAGAACTGTATCAGTGGGCAAACAGGGGAAAGGTATAAATAACTAAGATAACTAGAATAACTAAAATAACTTTTTTCCTTCCTTCCTTCCTTCCTTCCTTCCTTCCTTCCTTCCTTCCTTCCTTCCTTCCTTCCTGCCTGCCTGCCTGCCTGCCTGCCTGCCTGCCTGCCTGCCTGCCTGCCTTCCTTCCTTCCTTCCTTCCTTCCTTCCTTCCTTCCTTCCTTCCTGCCTGCCTGCCTGCCTGCCTGCCTGCCTGCCTGCCTTCCTTCCTTCCTTCCTTCCTTCCTTCCTTCCTTCCTTCCTTCCTTCCTTCCTTCATTCCTGTGCTTGAATTTGTCCAGTATAGATGTTCAGTGATGGTCATTGCTGGAAGGGCTGTGGATTGCATCGGATTTTTATGTCTAACATGTATCCTTGTCCTTCTGCATTATGCTAATTGTATTTACCTACCATTCTACATATTTATTTTTTCCATACACATTCATCCACACCATTACCAGCTTCACCCCAACTATGCATCTAGGGGCAAATCTTGCTTTATGGTAAATTTTCATATTTCTCTTTTCGGATGCTGAAAAATGCATAAAATGTCCAGCGGAGCAGCATCTAAGCCAGAGGTGGGTTCCTACCAGTTTGGACCAATTCAGCAGAGTAGGTAGTAACTTGGCCGGACATGTACTTGAACCGGTTCTATTGGCGGTGCCGTAGGAGCCGTCATCTTGTTTTTTGCTTCTGCACATGCAGAGAAGCATTTTTTTTACTTCAGTGTATGTGCGTGTAGTACACATCAAGCGTGTGCATGCCCAAAGCACATGAGTGCCCAAATTCGCCCCTGAGCAAAACGGCAGTAAAAGAAGCTGGAATCCACCCCTGATCCAAACATCAGTTGAGATGACTGTATACCTCTGATTGAAATTTTCCTATCCTATTGAGAAAAATTTGGGGTCATCCTAGTTTCCCTTGCCTTATGGGTGAGTGTGTATAGCTATTGTGGTTGAGTGTGGAAGAAATTCTTAAATATCAAATATATTTGAGTCAGAGACCAGACAACTTTCCGTTGCAGCTTTTTTTTCTTCTTCTTTTATTGACGGAACAGAGGAAAAGGATTGGCCTAAAGAAATGAGAATTCCCTCCTTTTGATTTTATGTAAATTGATGCATACAAGAGATTGGGAACCAAAGCAAGTGAAATGATTCAGGCTAGGCAACAACAAGTATGTGATTGGGTAAAGGACATCAAGATCTAGTAAGGTCTGTGAGGCAATTCGTTCATAAATACAGTAATGATCCCCCATTCCCCAAAATCTTTCTCTTACAATTCATGGGTATGGGGGGGCTGTTTCTGGGAGTAATATTAGAGAGATGAAAGAAAGAGATGGAGAGAGAGAGGGATAGACACAGTATTTCATGAATATGATAATGTTCTTCTCCATGACTTTGGATATGTCTCCTTAGAGCAACACAATTTGTAAGGTGGGAGTTTCCTAATTTAACACCACATAACTGAGCAGGGATGACAACTTGATTTCATTGAGGGCCGCATTATGGTTCTGTTTGACCTTGGGGGACCCAGATGGGTGTGGCCAGGGTGGACGTGTCATTCATGTTGGTGGCCCGAACATTCTGCCCATGAAAACAGGATCCATAGCTGCATTTTTGGCTGTGACGGGCTCCTTCAACCCAGCAAAAACAGAGCTTGGGAGAGCTGCACGTGGCCCTCGCAAGCTCCATTTTTGCTGTCAGAGGCACTGCAGGCTGGTCCTGTGTTGTTCCCAGGGTGGCCCTGTGGGCCAGATCTAAGCACACAGAGGCTGGATCCATCCCCCCAGGCCTTGTCCTTGAGTTTAAACCCCTGAGCTAGAGCCTTGTTTTCTTTGAAAAGATGTTCACCATAATTTATTAAGATTTACAAATATAATTCACAAACTTAATTTACAAATAATTTATCAAGACTGTATTACTATTATTCTTCCTTCTTAGTATCTATCTCGTCCCACTTATAACTATAACCATGTTGTTTGTATCTTTCAATTTATATTGTTTCAGTGTGTTCCCTAGTATGATTTGATAGCTTATTAGTAATCTTGATTATCACTAAGTGTTGTATCTTTTTATTCTTGATGAATGTATTTTATTCTCCTTATGCACACTGAGAGCTTATACACCAAAGACAAATTCCTATATCAATTTTATATTTCCCATGCCCATGGTTTCCAAAATTTTAATTAAACAACCCAATTCATACTATTGATTGTTATCTTTGTATCAAGACATATCAGCGCAGCTTAGTTTTCATGTTTCTGTTCTAAATATTCTAGAATATGTATAGTATTTTTTATATTAAATAATTTAGTTCTATGCTCAGGGCAATAACTTTTAATTGGATGACTGGAAACTCCCTCAATTTGAATGGAACACAGCTGAAATTTTGCCCAGGTCAGTTAATAGGAACTCCACATAACTTGCAGTTCAGAAGGTGTATCAGATTCAGCAATAAATCTTCTCAACCGCAATTTCCCATATGGTCCTAATAGTAATAGAAATGGCTATTAGATTTATATACCACTTCACACTACTTTACAATCAGTGGTGGGTTTCAATTTTTTTTACTATTGGTTCTGTGGGTGTGACTTGGTGGGTGTGGCTTGGTGTTCATGTGACTGGGTAGGTGTGGCTTGGTGGTCATATGACTGGTTGGCCATGTGACTGGGTGGGCATGGATGGTGATCATGTGACTAGGTGGGCATAGATGGGTTGTCATGTGACTGGTTGGTCATGTGACTGGGTGGGTGGGGCCATCCAAAGGTCGTATTTAGCCATTCGGCGAATTTCCCTCTACCGATATGCACAAACTGGTCCAAACCGGCCAAATACCACCTTGATTTACAGCCCTCTCTAAGCGGTTTACAGAGTCAGCATATTTTCCCCAACAATCTGGGCCCTCATCTTATCAACCTTGGAAAGATAGAAGGCTGAGTAAACTTTCAGCCACTCAAAGTCGAACTGCAGGAAGTTGGCAGGATTAGTCTGCAAGCCTGCATTCTAACCACCATGCCACAATAGCACCTAATCCTTTGTGACTGATGTTAATCTAGTCCAGGGGTAGTCAATCTTTTTATACCTACTGCTCACATCTGTATCTCTGTTATTAGTCAAATTTTCTAACCGCCCACTGGTTCCACAGTAATGGTGATTTATAAAGTAGGGAAGTAACTTTACTTTATAAAATTTATAAAGCAGAGTTACAGCAAACCCCTACTGCCCACCATGAAAGCTGGAACACCCACTAGTGGGAGGTAGGGACCAGGTTGACTACAACTGATCTAGTCAACTAAATTTCAGTACTAAATTTGCACCAGATAAGGGCCAACAGAATTCAAGTGTTGCACTTGCACAATTTGTGGTAACGTAGAGACTCTAATCTGATGAACTATTTAACTTTCCCCCCAGTTCTCCTTGATCTTCTCCTAACATCACATCTTTATTTATTAATTGATTTATTTAAGTCTTTGATTATTTTCTTGGAATTTAATGTCATTAATCCTAAACTCTTAATATTTATTATTTCTTTTGGTTGTTTTTTTTTAAAAAAAAAACTTAATTGTCAAACGGATGCAAAGGTAGCATACATGCCCAATAATAAATACAATGAAAAAATAATTATGAGCCTAAGAAACAAATTCACTTTAACTTCCCCACTTTAACCATGAGATGTTCCTTTCTGTTTAGGTCTGGTCTCAGGATAATAATGTAGCACTTCGGGAAGAAGATGCAGCCCAGCAGTCCAGCACCCGAGGCCAAGATGGAGAAGACTTGGACAATCACCATGGACTTTCCTTTGGTGCTCAGGTAGGTGGGCAGGAAGGAGATCCAGACACTGCAAAAGACCAGCATGCTGAAGGTGATTAGCTTGGCTTCATTGAAGGCCCCAGGAAGGTTCCTGGCCAGAAAAGCTACAGTGAAGCAAATGGCAGCCAAAAAGCCCATGTAGCCAAGGACAACATAAAACATGGTGACAGAATTTTCGTTGCATTGAAGGGTGATCTCTCCAGGCTGGGAGTGCAGGTCAAAGTCAGGGAATGGAGGAGAAATTACTAACCACGTGGCAGAGATAAAAATTTGACCAGAACAACCACAAAGGATGATGGAGTTGGCCAAGCTCTTCCCCAACAATTTTCTGACTTTATTCCCTGGTTTTAATGCCAGAAATGCCAGCACTACTGTTATTGTTTTGGCCAACACAGAAGACACAGCTATTGAGAACACAGTGCTAAACACTGTTTGTCGGAGAAGGCAGGTGGCTTTCCTTGGTCGGCCAATGAAGAGAAAGGAGGACAAAAAGCAGAGCATGAGGGAGACCAGGAGAATGTAGGAGAGATCCTGGTTGTTGGCTTTGACAATGGGAGTTTCTAGGTATTTAATGAATATAATTAAAATGAATCCTGTGATTAAGAACAGGAATAGGGCAAAGAAGACCAAGGTGATGCCCAGATGTTCTTCATAGGACAGGAAAGTTATTCTTTTTGGGATACATTGGACTCTGTTCTCAGTTGGATATTGATCATCTGGGCACCTAGTGCATTTTTCGGTATCTGAAAAAAACAAAGTAATATTTATTTTATAGTCTCTCACATTTCATAAAATACCTTTGGATGGCAGCTTATAAGAAGAGATGGGTAAGCCATAGTAAATGGTAAATAGCAGCCTGAATACACAAGTAAAACAATTTTTGTCACTGAACATCTTAAAGCAAACTCTGGGTACCTTATGTCCCAGGAAAAGCCCTCAATATATACAACTATAAAAACAAGGCTCCCAAAAGGAAGGACAAAAGTGAAATAACTGGTGCCACAATTCACCAATGAACCTTCACCAATGAAAACCACCACATTTTCCTCCTGCACTGATTTCACCTAATCCCAATGCTTGGAGGAAGAAGATGTCCAGGATTTTAGAAGGGCTTGTTGAAATTTAAGAGGCAGGGTGTTAAACAGTTTCAAAAAAAAGGCAGGCTTCAAGGAAAATATCTACAACATCTGGAACATGTCCATTATATCTGCTCTGGTGGGAAAAGCAGATAACTTGAGGGAGAGGAGGTCCAACTGATACCAGAAGTGGTATTCAGCCAGTTCTGACAGGTTCTGGAGAACTGGTAGCAGAAATTTTGAGTAGTTTGGAGAATCAGCAAGTAGGCTGGCCCCACCTCTGCTGCCTCCCAGACTCCCAGCTGATCCTCTTTTGTTGCCCTAAACAGGAGAATGGAACTGGAAAGCAGATTAATGGGGTAGGGAGGAAATGGGGATTTTGCAGTATCTTTCCCCTGCCTCACCCACAAAGCGACACCTACAAAGCCATGCCATGCCCACAAAGCCATGCCCACAGAACTGGTGTTTTGAATCCTACCACTGAATGATACCCTAGCCCTATGCAAAGTCGGGCTTTACAGGTGAATTACACTACAATTGGAAAGAATCTGGGAGTCTGTCCAGCTCACAACTCAGAAGTACAATATGATAAAATATAGGAAAACCAAACATTTGCATGCTATTGCATTCTGGACTATTCCTGCTGATCTTAAAGAGCAATCCCATGTGGAACAATCTCAAGTGAAGCACACTGAGAGCTTTTGCACCAGAGACAAATTCCTTGTGTGTCCAAGCACGCTTGGCCAAGAAAGTATCCTATTCTATTCTTTGATCTGTGATGTAAAAATGGCTTGGGTGACCAAAATTGATTGACCCAATACCATTCCACAACAATAAAAAAATTCAGATGTTTCTAAGAAAGCAAACATGAGTGACACTTCCAAACTGACAAGGAAAAGAGAGATTTCCTCCGGCAAGAGTCATTTTGTCCGATTCACCATTCTTTTTTGCCACTTCCTACCTCATCATTCAAGTTATTTTTCTTAAATCTCAAATAATGGAAAAAATTTGACATGTTAAAAATAATCAAGCATAAAGGTATTGTTAATATTATGCACATTGATCAAATCCAGTATCCTTCTCTACAGAGCTACCCACCTTCCTGAGTAGAGATGGTCCCTTCCGGACAAGGGACGCAGTCATAGCAGCAAACTGGTTCTTCTTCCCGAGCACGTTTGACAAATCCAGGAGGACAATTTTCCACACATTTAGACTGGGGCAGAGACTAAACAAAATAATAAGGAATGACAAAGAAAATATGTTAGGACTCACCATCCATAGAAAATGGAAGTCAATATAAACATAAGCCAAGTAGTTTCTGGTCTTCACTTAGTAGATATGAAATCTCTAACTCATTCCAGATTGTAAGAGAAGCAACCAGTTGCACATTCTTCATTTACCACCTCCCTTTTGCTTTTGGTGTATCACATTGCAATAATGGATTTTCTATTCTATTTTCTAGAGGGGTGAAGCTGAGAAAAGATTTAAGTATAAAGTGACAACCAGTGGGTTCCTCCTCATAACCGTATTAACTTGCATTTCCCTATTCTTCATATATCTGTATTTGAAAATATTACAATCCAGCATCCCATGATGGACAAGGCTGAATTATTTTAAAATAGTGTTCCATATTATGGCATCGGAAGGCTACTGTGTTCAATAGTAGTGAAGCCTCTTAAGCTATCTAAAAAAGCTATGAGGGTTCTATTTGCCACACACAATTCTCAGGGAAGGTCATCCAACATGGTGACTAGGCTTAGATCATTTGAAATGAACCCTAAGTCTTTTGAAAACAGCAAGAGCTCACCAATATTTTGCCCACCTTTAGCAGCTTTAGCCGTGAAAGGGCATCTTGATTGATAATGAGTCTCTCTCTTTCAAAATTGCCCAGTTGCTCTGTGATAGGACCTTTGTTGGGGAGAACCACCCAGCTCATGATGTTTGGGTCTGCTGTAATATCTCCATTTTTGTCCAAGTAGAGATCCTTCCATGAAAAATTATAAAATTCATTCTTCTCCAGAAATGGATGAAACTGGAATGGAAATAATCAGGAATATTTTTTAAAAAAAAATAAATCTTAGTTTCTTGTCTCTTTTCAAATTTGAATCTTTCTTCTTCAGTTGTCCAACTTGAAGATGAGAGAACAAGTTTTTCCACTATCTTTAAAAGTGAAAAACAAAGGTATAGCAAAAAGTTTCAATCATATATTGACAAAATATATGTTTTTGTTGTTCAGTTGCTAAGTTGTGACTACATTGACAAAAACATGCCAGTCGTCCCCTCCCGTCCTCCTGAGTTTTTTTTCAATTTCATGTTCATTGCATTGATGACATTATCTAACAATCTGATCCTCTACTGTAGATCAGATGGTTCTCCTCCTTCTCCTGTAGATTCCTTCTCAAACAGAACTTGATGGATCCTTATTAGAACACCATACCTGCCATGGTTGCAGCATTGGAGCTCCCAATATCTTTTTCATTTCCTTCCTTCTCCACTTGGATCTGGAGGAATATGCAACTTTCAAGGCATGGACCAGAGTCTTAATGAGAGCGTAAACATGGTGCTCATTTCGGATACAGATCCTCTTCCTTTTGTTTTGGGTCTCCAGTGGTGCTTTCTGGGTGCATCTTCTCCGGCCTTTGACAGAAAAGACCTGCTTTGAAAAAGAACACTTGAAGGTCTTGTATTCCAAGTGGCGTTCCACAAAGAGTGCAGGTATAAAGTCATAATCTTTTGGCCTTTTCTTCCCCTGAAAATTAAAGGTCCAAACACTATGGACATATTTGAAAATTCCATGCTTTTTCATCTGATATTTTCCCAAGACTGCGATGATCCAAACTTTTCCTTTAATGTGTCCTGAGAAACATTCAATTATTAAATTGAAAGGGATAATTTTGTCCAAAAAGGGAACATATTCCATGTAGTGAACAAAGATGTTGACTTGTCTCCACTTAGAGATGGCATTCCTGATGGGTTCTGTATGTACAGTCATTGAGAATCGTTGTGATATAACAACACAAATTCCATTTCTGAAAAGCATAGGAGTAAATGTCCTCAAGAAATGCTCTCCCTCCTCTGTGTCTGAAGCAAAGAGACCAATCAAGGTCCATCTGAAATGGAGGAGCAGTTGGATAATTCTTGGGTAATGGAACCCTAATTTGATGAACATACGATAGAAAAAGGGAAATTGACTTTTATCACTCAGATCTGCTGAAGACATTCTACTGCTTATCTGAAAATGTAATTAAGAATATTTGGTAAAACGGAGGTTAGATCAAGATCAAAAACTTATTATTATAAATAAATATAGCTTCTTCAAATCATTCTAGAGTAATTTATCTTTAAATAATCATTAGCCATACAAAATATAAATATTAACAAGACCACATATAAAAAAGAATAAAAGGATCAAATTAAGCAAGAAAAAGAAAAATGCAAATCATATTTCTGTATTACCCCTACAATTTACTACTACCAGATGCACATATGAATAGATAGAAAAACACAGAACAAACTTGTGGAACTTTGTAGATAGCTATTACTGTTGACATCTGGATGGAGACATCACTATCAGCTACATCTAGAAGAGCCAAAAGATTGTCTTTCCTTCCACAGCTGTAGTTGGGAACATTGGCTTCTCCAGCAGAGAGAATGTCCAGCAAGGCCTCTGAAGTGCTAATGGTGCTCAAAGAGTTGTCATGGATGTTGTAGCCAAGTGTGAGATTTTGTAGGAGCTTGTGATTTTTATTGACCTCTTGAATGTTGAAAATGAAGCGTATGATTCTTGACTGATCAAAAGGTAAAGTACTGTAAAAATGTTAATTTTATCATCATCAACAACAACAATAACAACAAAATATTTAATTTTATTTCCATTTCTCTCCAAAGCCTATTAAATGTTAATCCAATACTGATTGAAAAACAGAAGCACATAATAGTCACCTATCAACACTGAATATTCATGAGTATTGGGAAGATTAGATAGTCCTTCACCATTTTTAAGAATCAGAAATGTATTATTATTTGTAGCAGTACTAATTTACATCAACCCAGTAAGTAGCTTTTAAAATAATTCAATTATTCAGGGAGAACTATTATAATAGGAAGATAAATTTTGATAAGTGACTCAGTGAAATAATTCTAAAAAAATGTCATCAATTCCTATGAGGATTGGACATTGAATATAAATGAGTAGTTATAAATATGTGGAAACAAAAGTCAGGAATCAATTGATGAACTCCTGCATTAGACAAGAAAAAGAAAAATCTGAACTTTTTCAGCTTTTTTAATGCCACATAATTGGATTTGAGTTCCTTTCCACAAAATAAGACCAAAAAAGGGAAGATTCAAAAATTAGAAATATATCTGAAACATAGAAATAAATTAAAAAGAAAGAAGAATGTTAGAACTGCAAATGAATGGAATACAATTGTATCCCATTGAATGACTTACGACTGAGACAGACTAGAAGGAGCTGTATTGAAAGGCAATGTTATATGCAATAGTCTTGTTGCACTGATGATCATACTAACGAGATGGTCTCCTGGCCTATAGTAACTCCATGGTTTCTTCCCATCTTTGCTCTCCAAACTGAGTGGGCACTTCACTCTAAGCTTCCCATAGACTGACTTCGACATAAGCAGTATCAGAAATAGATGAAGGAGGTCCATAATTCATGAAGCTGAATCAATTCCTTTCCTGTTTTGGAAGATGAGCAGCAAGAATAGTTAGAAAGATTAAAAGCACTTCACTTTTATGGAGATGGAAAGATGGAGATAGCAGTGTTATTCTGATTCTGACATAGATAAACCAAGCTTCATTTGGAAAGAAGAGAAAGATCCACTCAAAAGCACAGACACTGATTTTCTCAGAACATGTGGCACCAAGAGTGTCACTCACTACATTTATTCTTGTCTCATGCAAGATTCCTGCCCTGTTGCTTCAGTCTGATGTTTCCACCAAAGGTAGTCCATTAGACGAGTAGCAAAAGAGGTCGCAGAGACTGGGATTGTGATAATTACAGTGAGAAGCAAATTATTCCCCTAGGATTCAGAAGTTATTCCAGGCCTTCATGTGCAGCGGAACACATTTTATATAGATATAAATACCGATATAGATATAGATATACCCCTGGGAGCAATGTTCTGTAGAATTGTTGTACTTTCTGCCAGTACATGTGAAGAAAGGGATACTGGAGAATACCCAGCTAATGACTTCTATGTCCTTCATCCTGATGTCTAGAGTGGATAGAATTTTTTTTCTTGTCACTGTTTGTGCTTTCTTTCCTTATTGATGTAAAACACAGAGAATTTATATTTTGAACATTCTTAGTCTTTTTTAAAATAAACATTGGATGGTGAGCTCTGCAGCTAAGAAGGTGGCAGTGCCTACAGAATGGTGGAAGCAGGAGAAAGTCATAGAATATATTTTTTTTATTTCCCTTGACACTGTATGTCTTATCCTTCTATATTAAAACTTAGACACTTTTTATTTTGAATTTTATTAGTTTAATAAATAAACTGTATGCTGTATGCTGTACCTATGATAGAGGCAATGTCCATAGCATAATGGTTGGTGTGACCTGATGTCTTCCCACTGGTTAAGTGGGACCCGCTGTCCCTCATTCTGCATGTATGGATGGCTTTGATGGGATGGAGCCCATTTGGCCTTCCCATCTCTGAAGCTATGTTTGAACCTCCCCCCCTCCAAGACCACCAAGTGCTTCAATGATGCAGTTTGGAGTCCATGTGTTCCCTGTGTATTTGGGTATGTCTTGGGTGGATTAGGTTTTTTAAAAAATTCTTTTACTACTGCACTGGCATCTGCTTTTTTAGTAGCAAAAGCTTCCACATAATTACTAGAAGTGCATGTGATAATCAGTAGGTGTGTCTTCTGTTTACATGGGGACATATGGGCAAAGTCAACTTGGATCATCTGGAAAGGGTATTTCTCCTCTAGGGAATCAAGAGGGCTATGGCATTTGTCATAGAATATAGAATAATAGGGTTGGAAAGGATCTCAAAGATCTTCTAGTCCAATCCTCTGTTTGAGCAGGAGATCCTATACCATTTCAGACAAATAATTGTCCAGTCTCTTTTTGAAAACCTTCAGTGATGGAGCACTCATAACTTCTTAAGGCAAGCTATTCCATTGGAGGTCTTCTAATCCAACCCCATGCTCAAGCAGGACACCATTTCAGACAAGTGGCTGTCCAGTCTTTCTTCAAAACCTCCAAAGCATCTACAACTTCTGGAGGCAAACTGTTCCATTAGTTAAGTGTTCTCACCAATTTCTTCTTAGTTCTAGGTTGTTTCTCTCCTTGGTTAATTTCCAACCATTGTTTCTTGTCCTGCCTTTTGGGTGCTTTGGAAAATAGTTTAATCCTCTCATCTTTGTAGGAACCCCTCAAATATTGGAACTGTCCTATCCTGTCACCCCTACTCCTTCTTTTCATTAGGTTAGACATGTGCAGTTCATGTAACCAGTCTTCATACATTTTAGCCTCTAGTCCCCTAATCATTTCTATTGCTTCCTTACTTTAGAGTGGACTTTAGAGTGGATTACAGACTACAGAGTGGACTACAGAGACTGCCAATTTGCTTGAACTCTGAGCTAGTTCTTCTGTTCCTTCTTTTAAAATACTTGTGATATCAACTGTTCTCCCAATAAAGTTTTTTTTTAATGTAAAAGGACAGAATATTAAAGAAATATTGATTTCTGGTTTTTTTCAGATACAGAAAAATGTATTCAGTGTCAGAATAATCAATATCCAAATATGGACAGAGTACAATTCATCCCCAAAGTTACATCATTCCTGTCTTATGAAGAACATCTGGGCATCATCATGATCTCTTTTGCTCTACTCTTGTTCCTAACCACAGGCCTTATTTTATTCATATTCCTCAAATACAGAGAAACTTCCATTTTGAAAACCAACAACTGGGACCTCTCTTACATCCTCATAGTCTCCCTCCTGCTTTGCTTCTTGTCTCCTTCTCTTTTCATTGGTCAGCCAAAGAAAGGCACTTGCCTCCTCTGACAAACAGTTTTCAGCATCATCTTCTCAGTTGCCATTTATTCTCTCTTGGCCAAAACAATCATGGTGATGCTGGCTTTCCTGGCCACAAAACCAGGAAACCGAGTGAAAAAGATGACTAAAGAAAAGCTTGACCAATACGATCATCCTTTCTTGCTCTGTTGTCCAAATTATCATCTCCTCCATCTGGTTGGGAGTTTCTCACCCATTTCCTCAATCTACTCTGATCTACTTTCCCAGCCTTGAGATAATCCTGCAGTGCAACAAAGGGTCTGTTGCCATGATCTACATAATCCTCAACTACTTGGGGTTCTTAGCTGCCATTTGCTTCACTGTAGCTTTCCTAGCCAGGAACCTGCCTGGAGCCTTCAATGAAGCCAAGCTGATCATCTTCAGCATGCTAGCCTTCTGCAGTGTCTGGGTCTCTTTCCTGCCCACCTACCTGATCACCAAAGGGAAATATATGGTAGCTGTGCAGGTTTTCTCAATCCTGGCCTCCAGTGCTGGTCTGTTGGGTTGTATCTTCATCCCCAAGTGCTTCATTATCATTCTGAAGCCAGACCTGAATACCAAGGAGCAGCTTACGACTAGAAGAAATATAGAAATGTGAGACAGAGCAAATTTAACTCTCAGCATGTCCCAACAGACCAAATCTAGAAAATTGCCCAAGCTGTTCTTCATACATGAGTTAATTATTTGCTTTAAATAAATAAAGTACATGAAAAGATCTTGAAATAATGGTACAATTGGCTGCTGAAATTTGAAAGTTGCAGCCAATAATGCCAGTAGCCCAGTTTTATATTATTACATGTATCTCTTCCTTTGAACAGCATGGTGGGGTTATTGGTGAAGACATGTACCTCTTAATAGGATTTAGAGCTCAAACCTGAGTATCAGCAGATGTTTCTCTCCTAGAGCACAAAGAAAACATATCTGCTACAAACTCCACAAAGACATCAGGATGGACAACTGGCCAGTAAATTCTCAGCTCCATCCAGTTGCCACAATTCTATCCTGAATTAAGGGATTACAGTGTCGTAGACATGGAGTCACCAAAAAAATCTTTTAGATTGTAACAATCTAAAATCTCAGGGAAAAGGGCGGCCTATAAATGCTAAATAAATCTAAATCTAAACGTCCACCATTCTTGTCAGTTTATCATAATTATCCAAAAATCTCTGCCAGGTTTTTTTGTTATTCTAATAACGGAGATGGAAGCATTGGGGGGAAGAAAGATTCTGGGAGTAACTCATTCTCTTATTGTCTCAAAGAGAAGCCAAAGTCAAGCAAACTGACCATTTGAAGTAGCTGGGAAGGGAAGTCTGCAAAAGGAGTTCTCCCCCACATATTTGGATCTAAGGAGAAGACAAGAACTACCTTATTTTTTGCTCCATAAGACACACTTTTTGTCTCCCAAAAGTGGATGGAAATGTCTGTGCATCTTATGGAGTAAATATTGCCGAAGCCACACCCACCCGCTGACCCCCCCACCCATTGGCCATTTTTGGCCTCCGTGTATCCTGTTTTTCGCCTCCTGTGCATCCTGGTTTTGGCCTCCACATGCCCCATTTTTGGTCTCCACACATCCCATTTTTGGCTTTCATGTGTCCTGTTTTTGGCCTCCATGCACCCCATATTGGCCTCCATGCACCCCATTTTCCGTTTCTGCAGATGACTTTCTAAGAAACATCAAATTTTAAAGGATCTTACATGAATATTGAAAGTATGGAATGCTAAGGGAAATAATTATATGCTTTTTAATTACCTACATTAATACAGAAAGACACAGTGTGTAAGGATAAAAAATTATCTCTGCTCTCTAACTTTTTCCCTATTTAACCACAATACTGTCACTTTCTTAGTCAGCTCTCATGCAAAAGTTTACATTTCTAGAACAGATGGGAAAGGAAATTCCGCTTTGGACACAAGAAATTTTAAAATCAGTGCCAATTTAGGATCAACACCCAGAGATTTCATAGAAAAGAAAATCATAAACAGGCCCTACTCTAAACTTTAGGCAGGGTTCAAGTGTGCTAATTGCTTCCATGGCATTAGAAAAAAAAGGAAGCCCTAGGGTTAATTGTCACCAAAGTAGAGTGTCACTACAGTCTATAGTTCTGGGTGACTCTCCCCAGCAGGAATTTTAAAATCAGCTCCAATTTAGGGTTAATATTTGGAGATCCCATAGAATGGAAAATCCCAAAGAGGACCTTCTCCTAATATTAGGAAAGGTTCAAGAGTACAGATAGCTTCCTTGGTGTTAAAGGACAGGGAGCACTAAAGTTAAGTGTCAACAACCTAGACTGGCACCAAACTCCATAGTTCTGAATGACTTTCTCCAGCGGTGTCTGGAGACAATATACCACAATGGAGGACAGCAGAAGTAAATTTCCTAGGTGTTGAATCATCTTTCTTGAGCATCACTTTCTGACAAAAAGGGTGGCAACCACTATAGAAGAGTGTCCCCAGGGAGTGTATCTGTGATCTATCTTTGACATGCTTTTATTCAGTTATCCCTTTGAACATAGAGCCCTGGAAGAAGTTCAGAAAACCCACAGGACAATTTGCCTCTTACTCTAATTATTCCCATCCCCATCGTCCCACTGAAACATCTTCTGCTACTTCTCTCATGAGTGCCTTTGGATGTAAATATCAGACTGAAGCAACATTAAAGAGATCTTCTATCAGAAAAGGATAAATGCCACTGATCACCCACTTTGTGGCACACATTTTGAGACAGGCAGGGACTCTGTTCTTGAATGAACCTTCCTCTAATTTCTAGATGAAGTTCAGTTTGTCTCTGTCTCAATCAGGAAGGCTACTAGGATTTATATCTTGTCAGAGTGCTTTGAATTCTTCTCATTCTTCTTTAGTAACAGGAAGGGGATTGATTTAATCTCATGAATTATGGAATTGCTGCTTCTGATTCTGATGTTGCTAGTGTCACAGACAGTCTCTGGGAACCTTCGATCAAAGTGTCCACTGAATTTCAAGCACCAGGATGGACAAAAACCATGGAGTTATTACAAGCCAGGGGACCATCACATTAGTATAATCACTAGGGCATCAACAATATCACATACAAAGTTCAGCTTTAACATGACTCCTGCTTGTCAGTCTCACATGTAAGTTATTCAGCAAGGAGAAGTTCCATTCTCTCCATTTGCATTTCTTATTGTTCTTCCATGATCTGACAAACCTTGAATCATTTTAATTTCCATGGATTCTCTTTTTTTTTGTGGAACAGATTCAAATCCAAAGATGGGGCAGAAAAAAAATATGTGAGAGAATTCCACATTTCTGTCTTCTCTTCATCCAATCCCGAATTTATGACTTTTATTTACAATAGTGATTGTTGTCATTTCCCCTGCCCCACTAATTTCCATATTTTTTAATTGCTGCTCACTAATGTTTGATGTATGCTCTTATAGGAATGGAGAGTGACTAGTTTGATAAATAGCTTTTTGGGGTCACTTATAAAATATCTTTTTTATGCTAGTTCTTCTTTACTGAATAAATTATTTTGGGACCAAATTACTGGGCTGATCAAAATTAACATTGCTACATATTATTGCGTATTTGTATTTTTTTTACTCTGATGGAGGGACTATTTGCATCGCATATTCTCAACAGACACAAATATTAAATGTGATGGGTGATTAACATTTGCCTCTGATTATGACTCATTAGGCTTGTGCAGAAAAAGAAAATTCAACTTTAAAAAGTATTCTTATTGATGTTGATGATGCTGAAATTAACATGAAATATTTTTATGTTAGCTTACCTTATAATAAGGCAAGAATACTACGCTTTATTTTCATTATTCAAGTGGTCAACAAAAATCACCAGCTCCTGCATAATCTCACACTTGGTTACAACATCCATGACAATTATTTGAGTGAACTTGGCACTTCAGAAGCCTTGCTGGACATGCTGTCATCTGGAGAAGCCAATGTTCCCAACTACAGCTGTGGAAGGAAGGACAACCTATTGGCACTTGCTGATGGAGCTGACAGGGATATCTCCATTCAGATGTCAACATTAGTAGGCACCTACAAAGTTTCACAGGTTTGTGTTCCCCTATCTGTGAGCAGGGTGGTAGTGTTTGATTAATAGATCTAACGATACTTTTCTATAGAATTCAACAGCTGCTTTTCATTATAGTCACTGTTGCTTTCATGGCTGGGAATTGAGTTAAAAGTGAGCGGGAGCAAGGATCAAAGCAGAAATATCCACTCATGCCATGCTAATAGCTTTAGGCCTTCTACTGCAAACTTGTGAATGTGAGCAGAGGCTCTGTATTTAATCAAAACATCTTCTGTACAATAGGAAGGTTCTGCAGTGATGGAAAACTCACATTTTGTACATGATCTTAGCCAAAATAATATTTCCACCTCTGAACAAATTCTATAGTCATGAAATGAGTCCTAATAGATTAACTCACCTACCATTGATAACACATATACTGTATGTCTTATAGACTCATAGTAACCATTAGCATCTATTGGAGCATCTGAAAAGTTTCTTGGGGGTGGATGAAAGGATGTCTGCTGCTGCCCCAAAGGCTTAATTAGAGATTTACATGATTTATTCTTTGTCTAAAATCAAGACATATACTCACTGGTACAAAATTAAAGCCATGGAAAATTGGGAGAGTTCCAAAATTGTGTTAAAGGTGGGATTTTTTTAAAAAAAAAATCTCTTGGATTGTAGAGCTGACAAATTATAGTAGGAGCTGCAATATCCAAATCTCTTCTACAACTTGAGAATGGTGAAAAGATCAATTCACAAAGGGATATATTTGGGCTACATAAGCAAGAAAAGATATAGCAATCCTCAAAAATTACATATAATATGGCCCTTTATTGGAATACAATTTTTCCGTTGACATCTATACATGCAAATTCAACTGTGTTAAAATGTAGAGTGAGACAGAAAGATGATTTCCATTTTTATTATATTTTTGATTTAATTTGTTCCTAGTATTACATTATTATATGCTAATAGTATGTTTTAACGTATTAAACAATGTCTAATCAGCCATCTATTTTAATCTATTCATCAGAACCATAGTTGGATTTATTAAAATGTTATGTTTTGGATTTGAACTGACCCCAAATACAACACAGCGTTCTTCATTCCTTTTCAGATTAGTGATAAAATTGGTTTAGATGCTCTAAGTGATAAAGATCAATTTCCTTTTTTCCATCGGATACTCCCCAAAGAAGGGATCCACTACCCAGCAATTGTCCAATTGCTCCTCCACTTCAGATGGACCTTGATTGGCCTCTTTGCTTCAGACACAGAGAAGGGAGAGAATTTCATGAGGACTTTCACTTCTATGCTTGTCAGGAATGGAATTTGTGTTGTTATATCACAGCAACTCTCAAAAACTGGACATACAGCACTACTCAAGGATGCCTTCTCTAAATGGAGACAAGTCAATGTCTTTATCCACTTCATAGAATATGTTTCCATTTTTGAAAGAATTCGTCCTTTCCATTTAACTCTTGAAAGTTTGCCAGGACCTATTGAAGGGAAAGTGTGGATCACCACAACTTTGGGATTGTATTCAATAAAAAAGCACAAACTTCTCAAATATGTCCATAGTATTTGGAACTTCATTTTCCTGGCAAAAGAAAAGCTACTGGACGATGCCTTTGAACCATATTTCTTTGTAGATCCCCGGTTTGCAGATCAGTCTTTTCGCTGTTCTTTCTCCAAGCATGTCTCTTCTGTCAAAGGTCGGAGGAGATGTAGTCAGAAAGCACCACTGGAGACCCAAAATAAAAAGAACAGGATCCAGCTCACAATTGAATATGATCTTTACAATTTCATTAAGACTGTGGTTCATGCCTTGAATGCTGCATATTCCTCCAGATCCAGGAGGACAAGGAAAGAGGGTGAAGAGAGGTTGGGGGCTCTAAAGCTGCAGCCATGGCAGGTGTGGGTCTTGAGAAGGAACCATCAAAATTAGTTCCTTTTGAGAAGGAATCCAAAGAAGGGGAATTATCTCAACCCACTTATGACATAAAAGGCCAACAATTTTGGCCAATCTAATTGATCAGGGAATAATTTTCCAAAGAGTTTATATAATGACAGATAAACTTTGAAATTAAACAGTGCTGATTTTAAAAGGATATGTGCATTTTTGAATATATTCTGTATATATTTGTGGGAAGAAAAATCCATCTCATCCTTTTTCAAATACCTTCTTAAATGAGATACTAGTTTGTCAAGTCCTAGTTGCTAAATGTCAAATATATACTGTATATATAGGAGTTGACTCCTACAGCATTTTACTCTATGGGGAAATCATAAATATATTTCTGGAAATTGGTATTGTTTACATCAGATCAAATTATCTTTGTTGTTGTATAAATCGTTATAAATTTGAATCACGGGGTTGTATCAACTCTTCTGTATTAATACAAAAATTGATGACTAAGGAGACATTATTATTCAAAATTACTCATTTTTATGAGAAAAACTAAGTAATAAAAATTACTTGAGTACCATTTTAAGATAGTCTTGTACACTTAATCATGATACAATCCACCCCCCCCACCCCCCTTAGCTAGGCTTCTAATCACAGCATAAAAGTGTCAGTACTTTATGGAAATCAGGTTGTACTACAGGCATTCCCACAGCCTATTTAGGAAGTGTAATGAGATGTGAGAATGACTTTTGGGACAGGGAGAGGAAATGCTATCTACTAGGGAAGGATCAAATAAGAGCAGAGAAACCTGAAGCTGCATAATAGAAGATAAAGAAACTTAGAAACTATCCTTCTCAGGGGTGGTATTCACTTACCTTCCCTACCAGGTTGCAAATGTGAGTGCATACATGTCTGTGCATGTGTTCAGCCTTCTGCGCATGCGCTTTGGCTTGAAAATGTGCCTAAATGGGATGGCATAGAGCTGGGGTGTGTGAGGGGGGTGGGCCCACCCAGGCCCACCCACGATTTCCACTACCAGTTCAGGTGAACCAGTCTGAACCAGCAGAATACCACCTCTGATCCTCCCTAAATTTTGAGATTGAAAATAAAGTTAGTGGAAGATTTGTACTTTCAGATATATAAAATTGAGTTGAATTAGCTCATCTAGTTATGTTTCCTGTCTGGTCTAATAGGAAGAAGATTAGCCTAGAACTTTATTCTTGACAAATCCATGCTTTCTGGTAATCAAGAAGTTTATAAGTATACTTTTTCTGCTCTTCAATTTGTTTGTCATCTCCTCTGGAATATTCCCTGCAATTGACAAATGTTGTCAATGATATTTTCTCAACATATATATTTGTCAGCATAGGGTTGGCAGATTTTGTGGGGAATGTTCTGTTGGTTATGGTGATAATGGTAAGACCTGTTCTCCTAATTAAGCACATTTAGACAACGAAGAGATTCAAATGTGAAAAGACCACATAGAATAAGAAATAAAACTTTCTGCTTCTAAAATTTCTGGATGTTTCAATTCTAGTTTCATCCCTTTCTGGAGAAGAATGACTTTTGCAATCTCTCCCACTCTGAGTTCTACATGGACCAAAATGGAAATATAGCAGCAGATCTAGGCATTGTGAGCTTGCTGGTTCAATCCAAGGAGGACCCCATGGAAGAGTTTCTGGGGAGTTTTGAAAGGCAGAGACTTCTTATCAACCAAAATGATCTTTTACGGCTTAAGTTGTTCAACAAGGTAGTTGAAATTTTGGTGTCTTTCTTTGCTCAGTTTCCAAAGGCCTGAATATCCATTTCAAGTGACCTAAGCCTAGTAATCAAAGTGGTTGACCTATACTGAGAATTGAATGTAAGACATAGAAACCTTATAAGGTTTTTTTAGACTTCTTGGGAGGGTTCAGTGCTATTCCATTTTGTACACAATCTACAATTTAGTATCTCTATCAATCTGGTGGAAAAACACAAGTGTGTAGAATGTGTTGGTAAATCTTCAGGTTTCTTTGCATCAAATAGCAAAGAAGAAAGCAATTCTACTGACCAATGCCTGGTTTCAAGATTGAATCAGATTAAAGTGAATCATAATTGGAAGGAGGTCCTCTTGGTTCCATTGGAAAATAATCTTCATCTTGTCCTGGTTGGGAAAAGTGTTTCCTGAATAGGCAGGATCATAATCAGTGATGTTCCTAAACAAACCAGATCTGGTCAGTGTTATCACCACCTCTCTTTCACCCCACTGGGATACAGAAGTAGTCCTTCTGCTCCCAGAGGTCCAAAGTTCACATGAAATCACAATGACTGTTCTGATATCCCATAACCCAGAAAACTGAAATGACTGAATTAAAACAAGTCTTTGATCAAAAGGGAGAGAGAGAGAGAATTTGAAAAAAAATGCTACTTGGATTTGGCCGTTGTCTATATAGGATAGGATGGGATGGGACAGAAGGGAAGGGAAGAGAAAAGAAGAGAAGAGAAGAGGAGTTGAGTTGGAGGGGACCTTGGAGGTCTTATAGTTCAATCCCCTGCTTGGGGAGGAAACCCTACACCATTTCAGACAAATGGTTATCCAATATCTTCTTAAAAACTTCCAATGTTGGAGCATTTACAAATTCTGGAAGCAAGTTGTTCCACTGATTAATTTAGAGGGCACTTCATCTGAAAAGCCCTGGAATGTAATTGTTTATCTTGAGGGTTACCTAACTTTAGTCTCTCTCGGACAAAAGAAGTCTCCAAATTTAACTAAGAATAAATTATGTCTTCCTTTCCATGTCAGTTGGTGGCATTTAATTGTAGGTGTTCAAAAGAAAGCACTTTGTTTTTTCTACCTAGCTGGGCCTTAGAAATATCTTTTTCTGACACAGAATTCATTCTCATGTCCCACCGTCTGCAAGAAAAGATGTCTGACTTACTCTGTTTGAGGGCCACTTTCTCATGTCATCACCTCCATCTTATTTCACTCCAGTTCTAAAAACTGGACACTTAGTTCTGATCTTATTTCACCAGGATGGCAGCCATATACATTGAAGAAAAAATAGACAAATAAACAAAGAACATCTCTTTTAAAGTTGACTGCACTACTTTCAAGGAATTTTTCTTAATCTTTATTAACTCTTTAATTAACAGTTTTGGTCTACCCTGTTTCCCTGAAAATGAGTTCTCCCCAGATAATAAGCCCAATCTCGCTTTTTTTGGGGGGGGGTGCCAGTGGTGGTTTGCAGGCAGTATGCTCCGGTACAGGCATACTGGAGCCTGCCCGGAGCACTGGGTACCATTCTAGTATGGTGCTCTGGAGGGCCCACCTACCCGCCCATGCTCCTTACCTGTCTTTAAAGTCTTTGGCACTTCTGCGCATGCACATGACACATATAGCACCAGTGCAATGCTCTGCTGAGCAGCTGGAGCATTGTGAGACATCGCTGGACAGTAAGACACATGTGTGCCCCACATGTGGGTGCGTGCGCATTGCGTGCATTCATGTGGAGGATGCCGGGCCTCGTTGCAACCGATAACGGTTGCATTAGGATCCGGAACCCACCACTGGTGCATGCACTAAAATAAGCCCTCCCTGAAAATATTGCAACACAGCAACAGCCATGAGGTGACCATGCTCATCGCCTCCTACACCTCAAAAATAATAAGACCTTCCTAAAAATAAGGCCAAAAGCTTATTTCTGGGGTCAAAAGAAAATAAGACCCTGTCTTATTTATGGGTAAACACAATACTTTCAAAGGAGAGCAGTTTTGCAATGTTTTATGTAGTTCAGGGGGAAAAAACTTTTTGGATCTGCTTAGTCAGGTGTTTCTTTCTTCAACACAGTTTATTCTATTTTAATAGCTCAAGAAGAATCAGAGTTTAATAAATCTTTTACAATAATGAACAATAATGTTTATTCTCAAATTAATTGAAAAAATCTTCGCTTTATGAGGAATGAAGGAATTCATCGATGAGGAGGTTTTCACTTAATGCTTAAATTTTTCGCAATTCCTTCCCTTCAGATGTTATTAAGTAAAAAATTCCTTCACTGTAATCTTAGATGCCAAAAGAAAAAGGGAGTAAATTTTGATAGTTATTTTTTAGGAATAACCATAAATCCGTCATTAGTTATATTTCCTACAACTATTTGGAATGAGTTAGTGAAACCCAGAAATTACTTGGCTAATTTTCCTGTCTATCTCCAATTTCCATGGATAGTGAGCTCTCACATATTTTCTTTGGCATTCCTTCTTTTTCTTCTTAGTCTCTGCCACAATCCAGATGTGTGGAAAATTGTCGCCCTGGATTTGTCAAGAGGGCTCGAGAAGGAGAGCCAGTTTGCTGCTATGACTGTGTTCCTTGTCCGGAGGGGACCATCTCCACTCAGGAAGGTGGGTGACACTCAAGGAATTGGAAATTCTTCTGGAGGTGGATCCATTTGGAGTATTTTCCTGAAACTATATGTTGAAAGACACATTGATGTTAGCTGCTTTCTTGTTTATTTTCAAACTACACAATTTCTTTTCTAAAGGTAAGAATAGGAAAAAAAAAGCCTTGAAGGAGAAGCTGGAAACAGATAGGAAGGTGTAGCAGATTAGGCAAGCACTACTACTTCAGGATGAAACAAATATTTTACTTTTTATTTTGGATCTTTTTGTTATTAGTTTCGAAGTCGTGTCCAACCCATTGTGACCTCATGGACAATGTTGCTCCAGGCCTTCCTGCCCTCTATCATCCTCCATTTAAGCTCACACCTACTGCTTCAGTGACTCCATCCAGCCACTTCATTCTCTGTCATCCCATTCTTCTTTTGCCCTCAATCTTTCCCAGCATTAGACTATCCTTCTATATTTACATTTCTAGGAACATTTGAGGTATTTTGAAACCTGAGGAATTGTCTTAGGTCTGGAAGGATTGTTGCAATGCACTCAACATAGGTCATTCCTTGAGGGTCACTGAGACGGTATCACTGGTCCACAATAAGATGATGTGGACAGTTATGGGTGCACCTCATTATACCGAAATTATTTTTTTTAGAGATTTTTAGAGATTTTATTAATATTTGTAGGCCGCCCTTTTCCCTGAGGGGACTCAGGGCGGCTCACATAAAATCAGGGAGGGGGAATACAGACATTGACATAGAGACATATAATAAAATAGTAAGCAACATACATTCATCACTATGACATACATTTATCACTATTCCCAGTACCTATTCCAGATTATTTTCAGGACTAGCTTTCTGTGACAGCCATTTAGATTTCATAAAATACACATCTTTTGAATCTAGTATGTTAAGAATGCTATTTGGAAGGTCTCAGTTAGTTTGTTTAAAAAGATTAACTGATTAATTATTTACCTCTATTAATGTAGTTCCTATGGAAACTGTGCACATTACACAGGGAATTCTTTGGGTTTTTGACTTTCCCCAATCTGGCCTTAGCTCTATATGGTTCAAAAAAGGATCTTCCATTTATTTTCTTTCTGTTGGAGATGTGAAGAAATTCATCTTGGAAAATGCTCCTGGTATCAGATGTTGTCTCAAAAAGTATTCCTTGAAAGGCAAAAAGACAGACTATTAAATAAATACTGGTTTTTGGTTTTCTCAGATGTGGAAAAATGTACCAAGTGTCCAGATGATAAATATTCAACTAAGAACCAAGTCCAATGTTTCCTCAAAGTTATATCCTTCCTGTCCTACGAAGAACATCTAGGCATCATCCTGGCCTCTTTTGTACTAATCTTGTTCCTAATTGCAGGCCTTGTTTTAATCATATTCATTATATACAGAGAAACACCCATTGTCAAAGCCAACAACCGGGACCTCTCTTACATCCTCTTGGTCTCCCTTCTGCTTTGCTTCTTGTCTCCTTTTCTCTTCATTGGTCAACCAAGGAAAGCCACCTGCCTTCTCCGACAAACAGTGTTCAGCATCATCTTTTCAGTTGCCATTTCTTCTCTCTTGGCAAAAACAATCACAGTAGTGCTGGCTTTCTTGGCCACAAAACCAGGAAACCAAGTGAAGAGATGGTTGGGGAAGAGTTTGGCCAACTCCATCATCCTTTCTTGTTCTGCGATCCAAATTATCATCTGCTCCATCTGGCTGGCAGTTTCACCCCCATTCCCTGAGTCTGACTTCCACTCCCAGCCTGGAATGATAATCCTGCAATGCAACGAAGGCTCTGTTGTCATGTTCTACATCACTCTCAGCTACTTGGGCTTCCTGGCTGCCATCTGCTTCACAGTGGCTTTCCTGGCCAGGAATCTCCCTGCAGCCTTCAATGAAGCCAAATTGATCACCTTCAGCATGCTGGTCTTTTGCAGTGTCTGGGTGACATTTATCCCCTCCTACTTAAGCACCAAAGGAAAATATATGGTGGGTGTTCAGGCCTTCTCCATCTTGTCCTCCAATGCTGGTCTACTGGGCTGCATCTTCATCCCCAAGTGCTATATTATCATTTTGAGGCCAGATCTGAATACAAAGAAGCAGCTTACAACCAGAGGAAATGTGTAAATGTAACACAGATGAATTTCAACTCTCAACACAGGAATAGCAAATCTTACAGAATATGAAGGAGGGGGATTTGAGATAGGTAATGGTTAAGCAAATAGGAATATGAGAAAAACTCTCATACACTTCAAGCAATATAAAGGAAAGTAACAAAACATTCTGAATGTATCACAAAATTAACACAAAATTCACATAAATAATAATGGTGAATGTAGTTGTGGCCAATATCCACATTCCCCACAGAAAGACATTTAGCTTTTTAAAGGGAGAAACTTCTAATTTCCAAATTTTTCTGTATAACAACAGTTTTTCAACTGGACATTTTGTTTTATACACATGTACAAAGAAATGTATATATACAGACAAACAAACAAACAAGCAAACAAGCAAACAAAGAAACACCACCAATTCCTTAACCTTGACAGTGGTTGAGGCACCAGATAGAAAGTGGGAGACCTTGAATTCAAGTCCCACTTTAGCATGGAAGTCAGCTGTGTGACCTTGGACCAATCCCCCTCTCACAGCCCAAATCCTCTCACATGGTTGCTCTTGTTGAAAATAGGAGGAGGAAAGTTTTCATCAGTTCTCCTTCTATCCTGTCATGTAGCATTAACAATAGCAATAGTACCTATATATTGTTTGGAAGCTTTACAGGACATTCTGAGTGGTTTACAATGTAAGCATACAGATCATTTATGAAAATGTTATAGAGCCCGGGACCCAAGACAGAACCTTGAGCTATCCCAGTGCATACTTCCCTCCATTTAGTTGTGGTTCCATTTGTGGAGTTGCTCAGCCAACTTCAAATCCATCTGTGGCTCTGTCTGTCCCACATTGTCCAAGCTTAACAAGAAGTAGGATGCGGCCTACTTTGTCAAATGCCTTACTGAAACTATATCTAAATAAACTACATCTACAGCATTTCTCTTATCCACTAACTTAGTCACTTCATCACTTTAATTATTTTTAACACCATGTTATATCATATTGTGTTTGCCCCACCCCCTTAGTCTAATATGATCAAGGTCTTGATTATGGTTAAAAAGCAGAGACAATAGTATTAATAGTACTCATACTGTATAAGGAACAGATTTGTGTGTGTGTGTGTGTGTGTGTGTGTGTGTGTGTGTGTGTGTGTGTGTGTGTGTGTGTGTGTGTAAAATGTTATATAGGCAGTACCAAAGTTTGGTGGCACCAAACTCCATAGCTCGGTCAGACTTTCCCCAGCAATCTCTGGAGACAAGGGAATAGGTTGAAGGACAGCAGAAGTCAATCTCCTAGAGGTTGAACATTTTTTCTCCAGCATCACTTTCTGAATAGGTCCTGAAAGGAAGGACCACAATCACTACAAAACTGTGGTCCTAGGGGTGTAACTGTGATTATGTTTTTCTCCAACTACCCTTCTGCATAGGTTGCCCCAGATAAAGCTGTTTGTCCCTGTAATTATCACCATCTTAGTCTTTGAGACTTTTTCTGCTTCTTCTCCAGCAACTGCCTTTGATGTAAACATCAGACTAAAGCAGTGGTGGGATTCAGCCAGTTTGCACCACTTCGGGAGAACCGGTTGTTTACTTTCTGAGTAGTTAGTGAACTGGTTGTTGGAAGAAATTATTAGGGCAGTGAGTCGCCAAGTAGGTTTTTTGCTTCCCTCCCTCTTTATCCTAATCCAGTGCAGCACAGACACTCCAATGGAGGTAGAAAATGTGGCATTTCCATTGGCCCGTCTCTCTTTTTTCCCCTAGCCAGCATTCAACAGGCAGTCTCGGCAGGCGGTTGTGATCTTTAGATGGGTTTTTGTTTTTATATCGTCAGAGGAAAGTACATAAGAAATTACCCTGCAGCATTAGTCATGTGACTGAGTGGACATGGCCAACTCGATGTCACTCACAGCAAGATGCCGCCCCACCTTGCCATGAGTGAGGTCGAGTTGGCCATGCCCAATCAGTCAGATGACCCCACCAAGTCATGCCCACCAAGCCACGCCCAAAGGACTGGCAGTAAAAAAAAAAAAGAATCCCACCACTGCATGTGTCCACTCTTGAAAGGCTGCCTAAATAAAATATGAATGAACCTGGGTGGTGAGGAAAAAGATATCTACCAACAGTTTTGTACACACACACACACACACACACACACACACACACACACACACACACACACGTTCATGTATTTATTGTTTGATATTATTTTCGATTTTTATTTGCTTAGTCTTACATTCTTGATATTTTATTAACTTTGGCTTTAAATAACATTAACAATCAAATGCAAAAGAAACATACAAATCAATAATAACTACAATCAATAATTAAATGTTGGGAGCCTAAGAAACCCGTTCACTATCAATTCCCTACTTTTATGTTTAGATGTTCCTTAGTGTTTAGATCCGGTCTGAGGAGGATAATGTAGCACTTGGGAAAGAAGATGCAGCCCAGCAGCCCAGCACCCGAGGCCAAGATGGAGAAGACCTGAACAGCCACCATGTATTTTCCTTTGGTGCTCAGGAAGGTGGGCAGGAAGGAGACCCAGACACTGCAGAAGACCAGCATGCTGAAGGTGATCAGCTTGGCTTCATTGAAGGCCCCAGGCAGGTTCCTGGCCAGGAAAGCTACAGTGAAGCAAATGGCAGCTAAGAAACTCATGTATCCGAGGACAACATAAAACATGGTGACAGAACCCTCATTGCATTGCAGGATGATCTCTCCTGGCTGGGAGTGCAGGTCAGAATTGGGAAATGGAGAAAAAATTCCCAACCACATGGCACAGATGAAAATTTGGACACCAGAACAAGAAAGGATAATGGAGTTGGCTAAGCTCTTCCCCAACCATTTTCTCAGCCTGTTGCCTGGTTTTGTGGCCAGAAAGGCCAGCACAACTGTGATTGTTTTAGCTAACACAGATGATACGGCTACTGAGAAGACAATGCTGAACACTGTTTGTCGGAGAAGGCAAGTGACTTTCCTTGGCTGACCAATGAAGAGAAAAGAAGACAAGAAGCAAAGCAGGAGGGAAACCAGGAGGATATAGGAGAGGTCCCGATTGTTGGCTTTGACAATGGGAGTTTCTAGGTATTTAATGAATGTGATTAAAACAAGGCCTGTGGTTAGGAACAAGAGTAGGGCAAAGGAGACCAGGATAATACCTAGATGTTCCTCAAAGGACAAGAAGCTTATTCTTTTGGGGATACATTGGACTTTGTCTTCATTTGGATATTGATCATCAGGGCAATTGGTGCATTTTTCAGTATCTGAGAAAACAGAAAGCAATATTTCAAGAAATATCTTCCTTGTATGATAGATGACATTGAAAGGCAGCAAAGCCATAGCAAATGGTTAAATACATAACATTTGGCTGGTTTCCCATCTTAAACCAATTTAGAGCAGGTTAAAGGCCAACTAACTACCCCAATATATATAACAACACAAACAACATCAAAATAAAAGCCCCAAAAGAAATACCTGGCATATTATCAGGCATCTGTACTTATACGGGTAAAAGAACGGATAAATCTAAGGCATAGAATATTACTACTATTGGAGGGATATAATCTCCAATTAGGGTGGCATACTTTTTATGGTATGGAAGGAGTACAGTACCCAGATATTTTCAAAGACACTATGTGAGGAATACTTTATTTTTAGTATGGCAAAAAAAATCAAAACACAAAATTATATAAAAATACCAATCTGGCTCTCTTCAATGGAAGCATTGATACATCAAAATGTTGTTAATTTGGGGGGGGGGAATTGTAACCTATAAAGACATTTTAAATGAGAATGGAGAACTTAAAACTAGACAGGAATTACAAAACCAAGGGGTAGATTTAGCTTGGTGGCCACATCTGCTAATACAATTGAGATATGAGAAAGATGCGAAAATGTGGGGTTTATATAAAGAACCAACAATATTTGACAAGATGTTATTAGGGACAGATGGTAAGGAAAATATATTTATATATTGCCCCAACACTGGAAGTCTTTAAGAAGATGTTGGATAGCCATTTGTCTGAAACGATATAAGGTTTCCTGCCAAGGCAGGGGGTTGAACTAGAAGACCTCCAAGGTCCCTTCCAACTCTGCTATTGTATTGTATTATTGTATTGTATATTATTTATTAAATTTTAAATGGGAGATGAACAAGTAAAAGAAACAATGACAGTATTGGCAAAAGTCTTTGGCTAAACTGTCTCCCACAATGGAACATACAAATAGCTATTTCTCCTGATGTGGCTCTATGATTTTTTTAAAGAAAAGATTGACTAATTGAATGATTGATTGATGTATCTTTTTGCCTGCAATGTAAAGTGTCTTTCAGTAACAAAAATCAATTGATCCAAAAACATTCCTGAAGTTACAAAGAATCCAGATGTTCATAAGACACAGATGTAAGGATACTTCCAAATTGGCAAATAGATATGAGTTTTCCTCTGGCAGACGTAACCCATCCCAATCCACAATGCCCATCTACCATATTTTTGGAGTATAAGACAAACCTTTTTCCCTCAAAAAGAGGCTAAAAATCTGGGTGCATCTTATACACTGAATACAGTCCCTACACCCCTCCCTTCACCAAAATGGCTATGCAGAGCCTTGTAGAAGGCTTTCAGGGGGCTCCTGGGGACTGGGGAAGGCCATTTTTTGCTCAATGTGGGGCCCCCAGCCCCCAGGAGTACTCTATAAACCTCCTAAAGGCTATGCATGCATTTTTTTTGACAAAAAAACAAGCCCGATTTTGCAAAAAATAGGCTGTTTTTTGCTCATTTTGCCCCCCTCCCCCCAGGAGCACTCTGCAAGCTCCTTAAAGGCTATTCATGCCTTTTTTTGGGAAAAAAATGGATGGGTTTTCGCGAAAAAGGACCGTTTTTGGCAGGTTTGCAGAGAAAAAATTAAAAATATTTTTAAAAATTGCCTCTTCAAAACCTTGGTGCATCTTATACTCTGGTGTGTCTATACTCCAAAAAATATGGTATCTCATCCTGCCTGATCCTTCAACACCTTTCTAAAATTCCTCCCATTTTGGAAGAAATTGGGTGTGTTGAAAATTAACAAGAACATATTCAAGTTTGTGTTTGTCTCTCTCTCTCTCTCTCTCTCTCTCTCTCTCTCTCTCTCTCTCTCTCTCTCTCTCTCTCTCTCACTCACTCTCTGTATGTGTTTTAACCTACACATTGATCAAAATGCTTCAGTTGAATCCAGCAGTTTTGTCAATGGTACCGACCTTTCTGAGTGGAGATAGTCCCCTCTGGACAAGCAATGCACTTGTAGCAGCAAACTGGCTCTCCTTCTTGAGCCTGCTTGACAAATCCAGGATGGCAATTTTCTGCACATTTGGACTGAGGCAGAGACTAAGCAGAAAAAACAAAAACAAGGAATGCAAAAAGAACATGTTAGCAATAACCATTTCTGGAAAATGGTGGGCAACAAGAATATTAACTACATAAATATTCTTTGGGTTTTGCTTAGGTAAATATGAAATTTCTTAACAACTTCCAAACAGTTGAATGGATGGTCGCAGTTCATACACCTACTGACAGAGACTATATAGTTCCGCATTTTTGCTTCTGGGATATTTCATTGCATTTCTACTAAATACAATTTTGAAGAATGGAATTGACAACATATTTAAGCATTAAGTGTCAGCCAGTGGATTCCTCCTCATAGCTGCATTAACATGCATTCCTCCACACTATATAGTATGATGATATATTCTTATTCAATTTTGGAATAAAAATTATTCTAAAAGTTTTACCAATCTTTAATTCTTTTAGCTTTATAGAATAAAATTGTGATGAAGAAAGAAACATCTGACTAGTAGGTCTGGAAAGGTTTCTTCTGGAGTGCATCAAACATTCATTGTAAAGCTGCTTCCATTTGAAAGTAGTCCAAAACTATCTCCCAGTTAAGATACAAAGGAAAAGTGTCTTACAAATTTGGGCTGACAATCTTAAAGGAAACATTCTTTGTTTATTTGTTCAATTTGCATGGCTGCCATACTGGCAAAACACAAGTAAAATTGGCTACATGATTTTTAGAATTAAAGGGAAGATGGAGGCGAGATCGTGAAAATATGAACTTCCCAAAGGGTAAGTCAGGCATCTTTTGCTGTAGAACAGGGGTGGGTTCCTGCCAGTTCTACAGTGCTATTTAGAACCCATTCCAGTTCCCTTCCCCTGCCCATCTGCACATCATCAAGATGAAGAGTGAGAGGAATTCTGGGAGTTGAAGTCCACAAGTCTTAAAGCTGTCAAGTTTGAACACCTCTGGGTTTTTTCTAAAGGGTTAGGGGTGCAAGGGTCTTGTAACTTGACAGCTTTAAGACTTGCCAGAAATGCCAAAGTTTCTGAGCCAACATTTTGGTTGCTAAGCAAGAGCGTTGTTAAGTGAATTTTTACAAGTTGGCCATGCCCACCCAGTCACATGGATGGCAAGCCACTCCCACCCAGTAACATGGCCAGCAAGCCACTCCCACAAATCAGATCACACCTACAGAAGAGGTTCTAAAAAAATTTGAAACCCACCATTGCTGTAGAACATGAGAACACTACAACATGAGACAAGTTTCTTTCTGTGGAAAAACTGCAGGTAAGAGACCCTAACTATCATGAATAGACAGACTTAGATTTGTTATTAGATAGGACCCTCCTTCCTGCCCCAGAAAGACTTACAGTAGCTAACAATAAAGATAAACATGAAATTTTAGGATTAATTGCACTCACACTTATATACCACTTCATAGTGCTTTACATCCGTCTCTAAGTGGTTTACAGAGTCAGTATATTGCCTGCAACAATCTGAGCCCTTATTTTACCAACCTCAGAAGGATGGAAGGCTGAGTCAACCATGAGCCATTCAGAATTGAATTCCTGGACTGTGCAGTGAGTTATCCTGCAGTACTACATTCAAACTTCTGCACCACCATGGTTCATTAAGTGCCCTCTAACAACCCAAAGGACAAATCCAAGTAACATTTCATTGCAAATTGTTCCTCATTACTTCTGATATCAGGAATTCTTTGGATCAAAGTTTTGTTTCAGTGCTCCATATTTCTGTGTCAGAGCAACAGCTCACATCAGAACTATAATAATAGTAAGAATTGAGCTGGAAGGGACCTTGCATGTCTTCTAGTCCACTTCTTGCTCAAGGAGGAGATCATATACCATTTCAAAAGGTGGCTGTCCAATCTTTCCTTAATTTTTTTTAGTAATGAAGCACCTACAAATTCTGGAGGCAAGCTGTTCTATTGGTTAATTGTCCTCACTGTTAGAACATTTCTTCTTAACTCCAGGTTGTTTCTCCCCTTGATTAGTTTCCATCCATTGTTTCTTGTCTTGCCTTCTGGTGCTTTGGAAAACAAGTTGACCCCCTGTTCTTGGTGGCAGCCCCTCAAATATTGAAACACTGCTATCATGTCCCCCCTAGCCCTTATTTTCTCCAGACTTGCCAACCCAATTCCTACAACTGTTCTTCATATTTTTTTGTCTCCAGGCCTTCAAACATCTTAGTTCTTCTTCACTGCATTTTTTCCAAAGTTTCAACAACTTTTTTGTAATGTGGTAACCAAAACTGGATGCAGTGTTCCAGGTGTGGTCTTACTAAGATTTATAGAGCTGTACTAATATTTCACATAATTTTGATTGTACTGTAGGCCTCTGTTTATGCAACCAAGGGTTGTGTTAGCTTTTACGGACATTGCCACACACTGCTGGCTCATATTTATGTGATCATCCACTAGGACTCTAGAGAGGTCCCTCTCACAGTTACTGTTTTTGAGCCAGGTTTTGCCTAATTTGTACTTGTACCTTTGATTTTTCCTGCGCAGGTGTAAAACTTTGCTTTTCTACACATTAAATTTCATATTGTTGGGTAGGGCCCATTGTTCAAGTCTGTCAAAATATTTATGGATCTTGAGATTGTCTTCTGGGGCATTGATGATTCCTGCCAACTCTCATTATGATTTCATGTGAACTGAAAGCCTTCAATGTTTTTCCTAGGAACAGAAGGCCTATTGCATTATCCCAGTGGGATGAAAAAGAAAATAAATCTGACCAAGTATTGGTGGCTTACAAACATCAGAGAATGTTGACCTGTCCTTCTAAGGGACAATGTGCTCAACTAGGACAAGCCAAATCCTCATTCTACAGCTCATTTGATCCCAAGGGACCAAGAGGACCTCCATTTAGTCTTGATTCAATTTCATTGGATTCAGTCAAAACTTGAAGCTTGGTGCCATTAACATAATTGTTTTCTTTGCTATTTATGGAGAAAATACAAGGAAACCAGAAAGAATTATCAATAAAATCGTCAGCACCTAAGGGCTTCTCTCACCAGTTTTATGGAGATACTAAATAGCAGAGCGGACTATGATCTGTGTCCTAAAGAATAATAATTCAGCACCTATTTTGGTCATAGCCAAATCAGTTTAAAAATGTGTTCCATATTACAACATCTGAAGGATACATCTGAGTTTTACACTTCACATTCAGATCTAAGTGAAGATCATGAACATTGATTAGATTTAGCTCACTTGAAATGGGTCCTAAGGTTCTAGAAAACAGAGGAAAACAATATTTCCCCGACCTTGTTGAGCAACTTTAGTCTTGACAGATGATCTTGGTTGATAATAAGTCTCTGTCTTTCAAAACTCCCCAGTCTCCCTTGGGTGTAATTGTTGTTTGGGAGAACTACCAAGTTCTCAATGTTCACATCTGCTACCAGATCTCCATTTTTGTCCAAATACATTTTCATCTCTGAAAGATTGCAAAACTCATTCTTCTGCAGAAATGGATGAAGCTAGAATGGAAAAATCCAAGAAACTGAAAAGCAGAAAACTTGATTTCTATCTCATGTGTCTTTTTCACATTTAAATATTTCTAATAGTTATCTAATCTGCAAATATTCTTTGTTGGGAGAACAAGTATTACTACTCTTTTCAAAAGTGAAAAGGATTGGTTGGGCAAAATATAATTCACCAAATGTAGCAATTATACAGAACACTCTAGAGCAGGTCATGAAGAAAGTAAACAAATAAAAAGATTATTCTTACATTCTTTGTATCAGCAGGGTGATTATCAGAAAACATGGATTTGTCAAGAAGTAAGTTTCCAGCTAATCATCTCCCATCTAACCCAGATGGGAAACACAACCACATGTGTTACTTCTTCTTTATTGTAAGTCTACTATACATTAACAGGATCGTGCAAGTCTGAAAGTACAAATCTCCCACCAACTGTTTTTACTGTCTGAAAACTTAGGAAGGATCCTTTCTGAATTCCCTTCTTTGTTCATTATGCAACTGCAGGTTCCCACATCTGATTCTTTCTAGGCAGCATCTGTTCTCCTAATACCTAGTCATTCCCACACATCAATACATTTCCTTAATAAATTGTTGGAATGCCGGTGATATAACTTGATTTCAGATTTCAACAAAGTACTCCAGAATGTAAAAATCATTGCAGTCATGACCTAGTTAAGTGAGAGTTGGGTGATATGATTAAGTAGATCAACACAATATTATAGGTTGTACTCAAAGGATTTTCAACCCTTCTCATAAGGGAGTTGTGAGTAATAATTAGACCTTGCTCATTATACATACCTACATACATATACAGTAAGGCAGAATTTTAATGATTTAATGATAATCATATGATCAATTTGATGATAATATTGTTAATGTTTTATTGAGGAAACCAAACTTGATAATAATATTTGGGAGAATGATCCTAGTATTGTAGCTGACTGCAAACCAAATTTTATTCTAAATTGTGACGCTCACTGAAAGAAGCCAAATGCATTCATAAGAATCTCAGAAAGTGAACATTTTGATTTGGAGAGATATCAGGCCTCCTTGTCTATGCAGATTCTCAGTCATCCAGGCCATGGTTGCTCCAAAGGTACTTTGTTTTCCAAAGGCAGCTGGATTTTCTTTGTTTTTCCTTGAAGATGTTTCGCTTCTCATCCAAGTAGCTTCTTCAGTTCTTAAATAGCTTAAGATCTATACAGGGTTATTTCAGTGTCATAAATGCAAAAATTAACTCAGGTTACAAAAGAGGAAACTCTGTCTGCATGCCAGGAAAAAAACATCCTAAAAGGAAGAGCAGTGTGATAGCAGTGCCAGTGAACCAGAGAAGTTAAGTCTCCCCTTCCCTGATTATCATCACTCAAAGACCAAGCAGTCATCAATCAGAAAAGCAGGGGTTCAATTCAGCAGGTTCTGACAGGTTCTGGAGAACTAGTAGCAGATATTTCTAGTAATTCGGAAAACTGGCAACTATAACTTCTGGCTGGCCCCAGAGTGGGATGGGAATGGAGATTTTGCAGTATCCTTCCCCTGCCAAGCCCACAAGTCACGCCCACAGAACTGGTAGTAAAAAAAAAAGAATTTCACCACTGCAGAAAAGCTTTAGCTGGGATTTAGCAGCAGAGAGGAGGGGTTGTCTAGATGGTCTCAGAGTCTCCTTCATATTTATAATGATAAAATTGCATGATGATAATCACAAATCCATATGTATGTATACAAATTCATTTAAAATGCATACATTCTTTTATAATTAAAATATGATTGTCATAGCTCCCACCCTTCAGGAAATTATGACCTGAGTAATAGGATTGGTCAAACCTAGTAGAGGTTAAAAGGATTCTTTTACTTCTCTTTAGATTACTTCTCCAAGGAAACTAAATTTAATGTATATCCTTGTCGGGACCCATACCTGCCATGGCTGCACAATTGGAGCCCACAAACTCTCTACATCTTTCTTATTTCTCCTTCTGGAGGAATATGCAGCCCTCAAGGCAAGGGCCAGAGTCTTAATGACACTGTCAGCCCTGTGGTCAATTCTTATACTTCTTCTTTTCTCTTGGATTTCCAGTGGTACCTTCTGCGTACATCTTCTCCGACCTTTCACAGAAAAGACATGTCTTGAAAAAGAGCAGTTAAAAGACTGATCTTCAAACTGGAGTTCCACAAAGATATATTCTTGAAAGGTTTTGTCATATGCTCTTTTCTGAATATAGAAGTTCCAAATACTATGGACATATTTGTAAGATTTGTGATATTTCATTGGCAATTTCCCAAAGAGTGTGATGATCCAGACTTTCCCTTCAATAGGTCCTGACAAGCCTTCAAGTATGAAATGGACCTGGCTAATTCCATCCAACATGGTACTATAGTCTGTAAAGAAAACAAAGACATTGACTTGCCTCCACTTAGAGATGGCATCCCTGAAGGGTTCTGTAGGTCTAGACATTGAGAATCTTTGTGATATAACAACACAAATTCCATTCCTGATAAGCAAAGGGGTAAAGGTTCTCATGAAATGTTCCCCAGTCTCTGTGTCTGAAGCAAAGACTCCAACCAAGGTCCATTTGAAATGGAAGAGCAGTTGGACAATTGCTGGGTACTGGATTTCATTTTTGGGGGCCATCCGGTAAAAAAAGGGGAATTTACTTTTATCACTCAGAGCCTCTGTAACAAATCTACAAGTTACCTGAAAAAGCAATGAAGAATACCATGATATATTTTAGGGCAAATAAAGTCTAAAACATTAGCTTTTAATGTATCCAACCTGGATCTCATTAAGATGTTAGAATATTTTATTATTGAAAGCCCTTTAGCCATATATGGACCTAACAAGACCATATATGAAAATAGAATAAAAGAATATAAATTTAGTAAATAGAATAATAAAGAATGCAAATCACATTTCTGTATCAGGGATACAATTAATTGCAATCAGACCCACATTTTCAGATCTCAACTTGATTGTTTTGTTCCAATAAAGAAGAGTTGCTGTATCAGTGAGATGGGTAGCATTTAATGAATAAATAAATTGACAGAGAAACGAATATTACATGCATTTTTGAATTCTGACATAACAGGAAATACATATGATTTCAATACAACAATTCAAATAGATTGTTGGTCCAGTGCACAGTCCAAGATATTGTTCTGTCTCCTTCATAGAGAATTGGCATTCAAATAATAAATATTATGCTGTATATCTTCTATCTCTGGAGTTCCACAAATAAAAGTCTGTGTGAGCATTCCAAGTAACACCCCCAACAATTAAAAACTCCAAGGCTAGTGATTCCTCAAAGTTTCATTTTATTAGCGATGTCATATTGGCACATCTGAGAAAACCCAAAAACCTGAATCTGAGAGTATCAGGTTTTCCCCACCCAAATGAAAGTCAAAGATCCATCCCCTGCACCCACAAGTCCATCACATGGCCAAATCATTTCACTGTCCCAACTGGAGACAACCCCCCAGTCACTCCCATACAGGTGCAGGCCAAATGCCATTGACGTCAAGAGAAATGAATGTTGTTATGGCTAGCACTCCACCAATTCCTTGCAATCCCCTCTCCGGTTTTCTGGAGCACTAAATGTGGCAGCACTGAAACTCCAAAGAAAAGGTGGCTTCCAGGGCTGACAGTCTGTTCATTATAAGGAACCTGGTTAAATCTTCCATATTTAACAATCATATCCAGTTTCTCAAGTCTTGCTCAGGCAAATGCCACTCTAAGATGTTTAAGTTTTCTGCATTTAAATAGAAATGGAAACCAGATATACTGGAGTAGTGTGGGCACATAACTAATTGCTAGATGGCACAGGAATATGCAGATGATACAACATTGCTTGCAGTAAGCAAGGAGGGTCTGCAGGGCTAAGCCTGATAGGCAAAGATGAAAGTGAAAAATCTGAACTACACTTTAACATAAAGAAAACAAAGATAATGATAACTGCAGAGAACACATATGATAGATAAATGGATGGATGGATGGATGGATGGATGGATGGATGGATGGATGGATGGATGGATGGTAGAGAGAATAGAATTACAGAGTTGGAAGGGACCTTGGAAGTTTTCTAGTCCAACCTCCTGCTTAGACAGGAAATCCTATTCCATTTCAGACAAGTGGTTGTCCAATCTCTTCTTAAAAACTTCCAGTGTTGGAGTATTTACAACATCTGGAGGCAAGTTGTTCCACTGATTAATTGTTCTAACTGTCAGAAATTTCTCCTTATGGTGAGAAGGTCCTGATGATTTCAACTCATCTAGGGTAGGCAGGTGCTCACTTATCATTTTCTTCCCTATTTTAACTTGTGTTCCTATTCTGTTTTTTGTGGTGCTGTTTTTGATAGATTGGACTGTTTTTTCCCCCTTTGTGTAAAGACAGATTAAAACATGATGATAGATGATAGATAGATAGATAGATAGATAGATAGATAGATAGATAGATAGATAGATAGATAGATAGAATGCATTATTTAAGTGTGTAAACAACCTGCCAATGGAGACTCCACCAATCAGCATATTTCTGAATAGTTCAGCTAATAAGATATCTTTTCCAGGAGCTTAATTTGTCTTTATTCATTTTATGATGAATCTGGGCAGATTAAATAGTTAATAAATTGGCTAATATGCTTGCAATCTTTGAATATGAGCCGAGGTGGCACAGTGGTTAGAGTCCAGTACTGCAGGCCACTTCAGCTGACTGCTAGTTCTGCAGCTCGGCGGTTCAAATCTCACCGGCTCAGGATTGACTCAGCCTTCCATCCTTCCGAGGTGGGTAAAATGAGGACCCAGACTGTGGGGGCAATATGCTGACTCTGTAAACTGCTTAGAGAGGGCTGAAAGCCCTATGAAGCAGTATATAAGTCTAACTGCTATTGCTATTGCTATTGCTATTGAATAATTAATTAATCAATGCTAGTGGTCACTATGATCCATAAGCCATTTACCAGCTGCAGATAAAATGGCCATGATGAGAAGCCGCCCTTGAATTCCAGACAAACATATGGTTGGATCTGTCATCCAGCCACCCTAGTCACTTTACCAGGTAGAGAAACACACACACTAACCTGTGCAACTTTGTAGGTGCCTAATAATGTTGACATCTGTGTGGAGATTTCCCTGTAAGCCCCATCAATAATAGCCAGAAGATTGTCTTTCTTTCCACAGTTGTAGTTGGGAACATTGGCTTTTCCAGTAGAGAGAATGTCCATCACGGCATCAGAAGTGCGTAGAGTGTTCAAATAGTTGTCATGGACATTGTACCCCAGTGTGAGATTTTGCAGGATCTGGGTATTCTTGTTGGCCACTTGAATGGGGAGAATGAAGGGTAGTATTCCTGGCATATTAGTATGTCTAATCCTGTACAAATATTTTCATGTTATTATCATCAACAGCAATAACAAAATATATTTTTGAATTTATTTATCTTTGTCACCATAAGCCTATTGAGTCTTAAGCAAATACTGATCCAAAATCAGAGACAAATAAAAGTCACCCATCATTTTATTTGGTCGGTATTGAGAAGGTGGGATGGATATAATTGTCTACTGGGGTTAATAATCATAAATATATCATTGTTTGCACTAGCACTTATACTCACTTGTCCAATAACCAGGATTCAAAACAATTCATTAAAGCAGAACCACCATAAAAGCCAGAGCATGAATCAATAAGTCAGCAAATAAATTCTAAAAAGAAATCATCCTATAAGGAGATGGCAGAGACAACTACAATCCTTAAATAAAATAAACAACAGTGTTTAAGTAATGAACTCAGGACTGGAAGAGAAGGAAAGGATCTTCTGGACTCCTGTGTCTCTCATGTTCTTTCAGTTTTCATCTGCCCCATCCCTGCATTTGGGTTTAATGCAAGACAAGGCAAGAAAGGATAAATCTAAAGATTCCAAAAATTTATAAGTATCCTAAAATTCAGGAACCAGAGGAATAAGAAGAAAGGAAGAAGAGTGTTGGAAATGCAAATGGAGGGAATGCAACTCCATCGCACTGAATGACTTACGGAGAAGAAATATAACGAGCCCCATTGAATTGTAACAGATCAACTGAAGGTTTTGTTGCTGTTTCAATCACACTAATAATATGGTCTCCAGGCCCATAATAGTTCCAAGGATTTCCTCTTTCCTGCTGCTTCAAAGTTGGGGGGCATTTGGTTCTTAGCCTCCCAGAATATCTCTGGATTAGCAGAAACATCAGAAGGATAAGCAGGAGCTTCATTTCTTCTTGGGATGAATCAGCCACTTCCCTGTTTCTAAACAACAAGAAGAGTTAGGGGAAAATATCAAAGCATTCTCACAAGGTGGCAGTGTCAGTGATACCCACTGAGCTTCACCTGGAAAGGGGAGAGAGGTACATTCAAGAGTACAACCTATGTCTGTCCTAAATGTTGTGCAAAATATTCAGCATGAGGTCGCTTTATCCCTTTCTGATGCAAGATCCCTTCCATGTTACTTCTGGCTGATGTTTACATCAAAGGCAATCACTGGAGAAGGTGCAGAAGTGGTCTCAAAGACAAGGATGATGATAATCACAGTGAGAAGATATTTTTCCTCTTGGGATCCTGAAATCCTTTCAGAGGTCCATGTATAGAGGAGCAGCTGGAGAATAGCATTAGTGAAAAGTTATAACTTCATACCTGTTCTGCAATTGTTCTGGTTTTTGCTATTGAAATGTGTTAAGAAATTAATGTTGAAATTTGAGAGTTCAACCCCAACATGAAAGACTAATGATGTCCTTCTGGATAGTATCTTCTCTTTTATGCTTTTGAAAAGAGGCCATTGAGAAAGGTCACTCCACATTTTTCATGTTTTGTACTATTATATACTAATTTTATACATTCCACTTTGTCGGTCTGAAACCTTGGTCATTGCTTGAAAAAAGGTCACTTGGCTGAGATGTTACATCGGATATGTCCATGTGACTTTCCCTCCTGAGAATCCCATCACTCTTTGTGGATCATGGAGGAGCTGATTGAAAGAAGATGTGTGGAGCATTGTTAGTGCTCAACAAAGGACAAGCACAAGCCATCCCAAGTTACAGCTGTTATTAAGGCTTACCTTGTAATGGTACAGAAGGCAATGCACATCTGTCAGACAAAGTCACTTAGATTTGCTCATACCTGGAGACCAATCATGTTTCAAGTCTAGAGAAGATGCTTCTGGGTGGTTGGGAGGAGTCTTTCTCTGCTCTCTGGGAATAGTTTCAACCTGCTTAGCTTCTGGAAATGGACAGGATTCATAGGACCATTAAAGTGGCTTGAAGTGTGTTCATGTGAGTGGGACGTTGTGGTGGTTAATGTTCCTTGAGTGAAAGGATTGTTCTTTTTCCTCTTAAAGATATTTGATTTCAACCTCCCCCCCCCCCCCAAATCAAGAAAACCTTTGTGGACCCCACCATACTGATCAATTTTCATTCAGATCTAAACTCCCTTTTTGGAGAAGTTGGTTGAAAAACTAATTGTGCGCCATTTCAGAGGAACCTTGGAAGAAGATAGTTTGGATCCCTTTTCGTCAGGATTCAGGCACAGGTATGGGGTAGAAATGATATTGATCAATATTTTTCATGACCTTTGATGGAGGTGCAATGGACATTGTGCATCAATCCTTGTCCTGCTTGATCTTCTGTAGCCTTCAGTACCATTGACCTTCTCGATCACCTCAGAGGACTGTAAGAGGGTTGCACAGAATATTTCTAGTTTGTCATCTTTCTCTGGGGTTGATACCAGGGAGTGGTAATTCGGAAAAATAGATCTTGTCCTTTACAACCACTATTTTGTGTACTTCCTCTTCTCCTATTCAACATCTACATGAAGCCACTGAATGATCTCATCCCTCATAATGGGATTACATATTTTCAGTACATTAGTGATGCTCAATTTTCTTTTTCTGCCCTAGGCAAATATAGTGATGCTGTGTATTTCTTTTTCCAGTGCTTGTAGGCTGTCAGAATGTACATAGGAACAACAGGCTTTAGTGGATTGAGTGGTTTTGGGCTTTGGTGCTGGATTGGATTGCTCTGCCTCTGGCAGACCTGGTGAACAATCTGGAGGATTGATGAGCAGGTAGCAGTTATGGCTAAAAGGTTCATATTGTGTGCAAGTTGAACCAGTTTTTAGGGGAACGGGCCCTATTTACGGTCGTTCATGCTCTGGTTCCCTCCATATTTGACTACTATAATGTGTTCTACATGGGGTGTTCTGGAAAAAATTCCAGGAAGCTTCCATTGGTGCATAATGCAGTGGGATGAGCAATCGTGGATGCTTTCAGAGCATCACGTTACACCAGATGTGAGAGTGCATTGCCTACCAGTTTACTTCTGGGCCCAATTCAATGTGCTCTTTTTAACCTTTAAATGTCTTCAAGGCATAGGATGTGGTTTTTTGCATTAACCCATTCTATTAGAGCTGGCAGAGAAGGAAGGATTATGGTCCCATTTGGCACCTTTCTCCCAAGTTGTGGGGGTCACTCTGTGCTGATCCAGCCTCCTCTCCATTCTCTGTGCTCAGGGATCAGGGGGGAGGTAATTGCTTATTACCAGAGCTCTTTTACTCCTTTACTCTGCTGCCTGCCCTCTCCTCCCCCTCGCTTGGTACTCCTGTGCCCTCTCTCCTTTGCTGGTAACACTCCCCAGGCCCGAGGGAACCAGGACTACCTCTGGTCATCTCTTCATCAGCCCTAGCTCTGTCTCATCCTTCTCTTTGGACCCAGGCTCCAAGAAGGCCATAACATGGGCAAAACTGCATCCAGGTTTGCTCACCACATTATAAAAAACATGTTGAAACTCTAGAAAGAGTGCAGAGAAAAGCAACCAGAATGATTAGGGGACTGAGACTAAAACACATTCACCATTCATCAATGGTGAAAAGAGTACAGTTCTACATTTAGGCAACAAAAAAGAAATTCACAGGTACAGTATAGGTAGTACCTTGTTTAACAGTAGTAACTGTGAAAAAGACCTTGGAGTCATAGTGGACAACCATTTAAATATGAGCCAGCAGTGTGCAGCAGCTGCCAAAAAAGCCAACACAGTTCTAGGCTCCATAAACAGAGGGATAGAATCAAGATCATGTGAAGTGTTAATACCTCTTTATGAGAAATTGGTAAGGCCACACTTGGAATACTGCATCCAGTTTTGGCTGCTACAATGTAAAAAAGATGTGGAGATTCTAGAAAGAGTGCAGAGAAGAGCAACAAAGATGATTAGAGGACTGGAGACTAAAACATATGAAGAACGGTTGCAGGAACTGGGTATGTCTAGTTTAATGAAAAGAAGAACTAGAAAAGAAGTCCAAGTCCAATAAGTCCAATAAACTAGGGGAGACTTGATAGCAGTGTTCCAATACTCAGGGATTGCCTCAAAGAAGGAGTTAAACTATTCTCCAAAGCATCTGAAGATGTTGGATAGCCATTTGTCTGAAATGGTATAGGGTTTCCTGCCTAGGCAGGGGGTTGGAATAGAAGACCTCCAAGGTACCTTCCAACTCTGCTATTGTATTGTATTGTATTGTATTGTATTGTATTGTATTGTATTGTATTGTATTGTATTGTATTGTATTGTATTGTATTGTATTGTATATGAAGAACGATTACAGGAACTGGGCATGGCTAGTCTAATGAAGAGAAGGACCAGGGGAGACATGATAGTAGACTTCCAATATTTGAGGGGCTGCCTCAAAGAGGAGCGGGTCAAGCTATTTACCAAAGCACCTGAAGGCTAGACAGGAAATAATGGATGGAAACTGACTAAGGAGAGATTCAACCTAGAAATAAGAAGGAACTTTCTCACAGTGAGAGCAATCAACCAATGGAACAGAGGTTGCCTTCGGAAGTTGTGGGAGCTTCATCACTTGAGATTTTCAAGAAGAGATTGGACTGCCATTAGTCAGAAATGGTGTAGGGTCTCCTGCTTGACCAGAGGGTTGGACTAGATAACCTATAGGGTTCCTTCCAACTCTGTTAATCTGTTAAAGACAATTTGTATAGCCAAAAATGCAAATGATTGTCAAGCTCTAACCTTGAAAGTTAGCACAGAGAAAAAAGAAACTAAGATTATACCTACTCTGTTTCCCCAAAAGTAAGACCTCTCTGGATAATAAGCCCAATTGGGCTTTTGAGTGCATGTGCTAAAATAAGCCCTTCCCTGAAAATAAGCCCTTCCCGAAACTATTGCAACACACCAGCAGCCATGAGGTGACCACACTCACCGCCTCCTGCACCTCAAAAATAATAAGACCTCCCTGAAAATAAGGCCAAACAGTTATTTGGGGACTCAAAAGAAAATAAGACCCTGTCTAATTTGGGGGGAAACACGGTAAAAAAGGTTATTCTGAACTCTTTTTCAGTTCTGTAATTCTTCTCATAATGATGGCCAGATGTCATTTCAAATTTCACATCAAAATGTTTTTCAGATCCTTTTATATGGATTAAGAGATCTTGTCTTTGCTTCAGGTCTTTCCATAATCCACTCATTTTTTATATATTTTTCCTGTATGGATCTCTTTTCAATATATTCAAAATGAAAGATTAAAAAAAAGAATCAACAAATATGGCAAATTGCTAATAGATGACAAATAAAAGACAGAACTACTTTATTCTGGTTGATCCCAGTTTTCTCCTCCGAGAGAGTTTGTAGTCCACTAACAGTTTATGAAGGTGGAAAAAGAAAATAAGAACAACCTTTACCGTGAGATTGAGAAAAATCCTGTATGTAGTTCATGGGATACATTTTTTACTTTCAACTCATACAAATATCAGAGCTAAGGAGAAATGAATTCAGTTGTGGGATCTTGAAGGAAATGGACTGACTGACCTTTAAGAAACCTGAAGAACTACTATTCATGGCAAGCAAGGCTCATTGTTAGTCCAGCCATCCAAAACCACCACTAAGAAAATATTATATCAGATATTCTAATCGGGTAACATTTTTAAGGATATAGTTAATAAACTTTTAATGGGGTAATCCCAATATGCTTATAATATGTCTGAGGTTTCACTTCAGCAACCATTCTTGATGACTTTTCTGCGTTCTTGACCACCCTTTCAGTCTCCCAAGTTACTAAGTATCCATTCCCACCTGCTTTTAGATCTTAGCTTCTCAATATAAAGATATTAGTGGAAGGGGGCTTTTAGCCTTTCCATCAGTTCTTCCCCCAAATCTGGACCAAGGAGAACCAGTAAGGATCCAGGAACAAATCATGACTAGCAGGTCTCTTATTCACTTTGCTTCAGTTAGATATGATGAGGTTCAGATCTATTGGGTTGCTACAATTTAATATCAAGGGTTATCAATTTATCTTCTATGCATTTAGTTCTCAGTGTTCCTTACCTGCATTTGGCCCTCGGTGCTTTTAATCTTCCTATTTAGCCCTTTCCCAAATCCAGGAGTATTGAATTGCCTAGGAGGATTCTTCAAGGTGTTTCAAGTGGGAGACCACACATTTTAAATTTCCTGTTTTATTTCTGCTATTTATATCCCCCTGCCCAGTTCTGAAAACTGAGAACCTTGGAAACAACCCTTCTCTGTCACAGCACCTGCCCCATAAAATAACATCCTCCCTGAGACTTGCTGAGCTCCAATCCTGACCTTCTTTAAATTGCGATGGCATCCCCAGGCATTGCATTAGAGGAGATCTCTTTCCAGCATTGTGGAGTGTTTTTTAAAAAAAAATTAGATATCCACTGTTCTTTCTTTTCAAATTATAACAGGAATATAGGCTGTGTATTACCATAAAAGAGTCAGATTATTATTTTTATAATTATAATGTTAGATGCTGCCCATTAGCCAATGACTCTACATGCTTTACAAATTCAGACATTGAAAACAAGAATCATTATAATATGAGGAAGATTGCAAGGATAGCAAAATCCAGGTAGAAATCCAAAAGAAAATCCCATATTCCTGGTGATCACTTATCTCCTCAATATCCTCTTATACTAAAAACCACAATCAAAATAATTGATTTTTAAACCTCTCCCCCATTAAATACTTCTGGCATGATAACAAGATTCCCATTGCACACGTATCATGATTTAAAAATCTGGATGTGACATCTCAGGCCACAAGTAGAATAAGGACATTGGCAGATCTTCTGCCTTAAGGATTCAAAAAAGCTCAGTGGACAACTTTGAACTTTACTTTATACAGTTGGGGACATAATCTTCCAAACATTTATCTAAGACATTGGTTTACTTATGTATGGAGAGCAGCTTGGATCATTATCTTGGAGTAGACTGTTGAAAAAAGTTAAGTCTTAAACTTCTTCTGGCTCACATTTCTACATTTCTTTTGAAGCTGCTCCTTTGTGTTAAGATCTGGCCTCAGAATGATAATGTAGCACTTGGGGATGAAGATGCAGCCCAGCAGAGCAGCACTAGAGGACAAGATGGAGAAGACCTGAACAGCCACCATGTATTTCCCTTTGGTGCTCAAGTAGGTGGGGACAAAAGTTATCCAGACACTGCAGAAGACCAGCATGCTGAAGGTGATCAGCTTGGCTTCATTAAAGGCCCCAGGGAGATTCCTGGCCATGAAAGCCACAGTGAAGCAGATGGTAGCCAGGAAGCCCAGATAGCTGAGGCTGATGTAGAACATGACAACAGACCCTTCATTGCATTGCAGGATGATCACTCCAGGCTGGGAGTGAAAGTCAGAATCGGGGAATGGTGGAGAAATCCCCAACCAGATGAAGCAGATGATAACTTGGACAGCAGAACAGGAAAGGATGATGGAGTTGGCCAAGGTCTTCCCCAACCATCTCTTCACTCGATTTCCTGGTTTTGAGGCCAGAAAAGCCAGCACGACCATAATTGTTTTGGCTAAGAGAGAAGAAATCGCAATGGAGAAGATGATGCTGAAAACTGTTTGTTGAATAAGGCAGGTGACTTTCCTTGGTTGACCAATGAAGAGAAAAGAAGACAAAAAGCAAAGTAGGAGGGAGACCAGGAGGATGTAGGACAGGTCCCGGTTGTTGGCTTTGACAATGGGAGTTTCCATGTATTTAATGAATATGATTAAAGCAAGGCCTGTGATTTGGAACAATATTAGGGCAAAAGAGACCAGGATGATGCCCAGATTTTCTTCGTAAAACAGAAAGGTTATAATTTTGGGAATACATTGTCTTCGATCCTCATTTGGATATTGATCAGGTGAACACTTGCTACATTTTTCCATATCTGAGAATACCAAAAGGATTACTTTTTAACAATCTCTCCATTCACATTTTAAGAAGTAGCTTCTTAAGACATCGGATACCAAGAACATTTCCCCAAATGCATGTGGCAGAGAAAGCTAGTCATGGAAATAATCTAGAATGGCTAACAGGAGCAATGGAAATATTGGCAGAATGACTTTCACAATATGTGTTTCCTAGTGTTGAAGCAATATGATTAACACAAATCCTGTGTTAATTAACACAAGAGGAGGGCAAAAGAGACTAACCTATCTGAGAAAACCACAAAGCAACATTTCTTCAACATTCTGTCCTTTTACATTTCAAGAATTCTTGGTGCAACATCTGATACCACAAGTATTTTCAAAGAAGTATTGATTAACATTTGAAATAAAAAAGCATAACTGTCTATATCCATGATGGCAAACCTATGGCACATATGCCACAAGTGACATGTGGAGCCACTTCTGAGGGCACGCGAAGCGTTGCCTTGTCAGCTCCGGCACACTTCCTAATATAATGGACTCAGATGATGAGCATCTTGTGAACTCTATTAAGCTGCCAGAAAAAGCTGGTCATGGAAATAATCTGGAATGGCTAATGAGAGCAATGGTAATATGGGTGCAATGAGGTGTCCCTATAACTGTCTACAACACCTCAAGAGGGGTGCCTTCCTAGTGAACCTCATAGGGAGGCCCATACATAGCAATAATCCTTCCCATAATTATCCTAATACAATTCTTCAAGTTTCAAATAAATCAGATGTTCTCCTGCCCTCTTGGAACTTGCACTTCCATGAAAATGCTGTGGATGAATTCATCTCTTCAAGAATTTGAGGTCGTCTTAGGACCTGAAGAATTTCATGCTAATGTGCAGAACCTAAAGCATTAGAGGTTAATAATGAATCAGTTAATCTTTCTAGATACACCTCCTGAGTCTTGCAAAGGGCACATCTTAATATACTGGACTCAGAGAATGTTTATTTTGTGAAATCTAACAAGGTGGCAGAGAAAGCTAGTCATGGAAATAATCTAGAATGGCTAACAGGAGCAGTGAAAATATGGGTGGAATATGATGTCCCCATAACTATCCACAGCATGCCATTATGGACCAGCAATACCTTCCTAGTGATACTCACAGAGAAGCCCATATAGAATACATTGCAAGAATCCTTGCAATAATTATACTAATATATTTCCTCAAGTTTCAAAGAAATTTGATTTTCCTAGAAGTCAAAATATAGAAGGAAACATTCAAACTAAAAACAGAAGAGATATTTTATCTGGCAGTTCATACAGGTTGCCCAATATGGAAAACCCCCTCATAACTTTGCAGCCCCTCTTTCAAGGTCATTTTGCTGTTTCTAGATAAGAAATTGTGCACTTTCAAAATAAAGAAGAAAACACTTGAGCTTCAATCTTTCTCTTTAACTTGCAACTGTGGACGAATCTTAACTTCCCCAAGTCCTGTTCTTTTCTTTGGTGTCACCCACCTTCTTGAGTGGAGATTGTCTCCTCTGGACAAGGAACACAATCATAGCAGCAAATTGGCTCTCCTTCTCGAGCCTTTTTGACAAATCCAGGATGGCATTTTTCCACACATTTTGATTCAGGTAGAGACTAAAGAAAAAAAAGTAATGACAAAGAAAATTTGTTAGGACCAACCATCTATAGAAAATAAAGGTCAAGATGAACATTAACCAAAGAACTGCTGGCTTTCAATAAGATAAGGATAAACTCTCTTACTACTTCCAGAGAGTTTCAGGAGATACAACTACTGACAGGTTCTTCATTTTGTCCATCCATTTTGCTTTTGGAATATTTCATTTCAATAAGAGAGTTTTCTGGAGGGATAGAGAGATGGAAAGTATGGAGGGATGGGTTTAAGAAAATATTTCAGCATTAATTGACAACCAGTGGGTTCCTTCTCATGGCTCTATAAAAATTAATCCTTTTGTTCTTCATATATCCATGATTTTAAACAACATTAAATTCAAAAAGATATATTGGTTTTATTGTATTAGATTTGTGAAAATAGACTAAAACTGTGATGAAAAAGAAACTGGTGACTAGTAGGATCTACAAGGGTTGTTAAAGACTACATAAAACATTGCAAAGCTGCTCCCCTTGGAAAGTAGTTTAACATAGTCTCTCAGGTAAGATACATAGGAGAAAATTCCTTACAAACCAAGGCTGTCCACCTTAAAGGAGTTGTTCTTTGTTTAGTTGTATTGCTTTTCTTTAATTCATATGGCTGTCATCTTAGTCAAATGAGATTAAAATTGATTGACTCATTTTTAGAACCATAGTTTGATGGCATAGAGGTAAAGTCATGAGAACATGTCCCTCAAAAAGTCAAACATCTTCAGCCCTTTGTTGAGAAAATTTATTTTCTCCATAGCTGACTTGAAATGACTCCTCAGGCTTTAGGAAGTAGAAAAAGCACACCAATATTTCCCCTACCTTGTTGTACAAGTTTAACCATAACAGAGTAGCATTATTGGTAATAAACGTCTGCCTTTCAAAACTCCCCATGTGTTTGTCGATGGGATCCCTTCTTGGAAGAAGCACCCAGCTTATGACATTCAAATCTGCTGCTACATCTCCATGTTGATCCAAATGCAATTTCTGATGGCAAATATTGGAAAATACATTCTTCTCCAGAAAGGGATGGAACTAGAATAAAAATATAGAGGAATTTTAAAATCAGAAATCTTGGTTATTTCACACTTGAGTCTTCCTTCTATAGTAGTCTAAATCTTAAGCATTGGGAGAACTCACTCTAAAGGTCCCAGAAACTTCATGTGCCACTGCCTTCTGCACCAGTTGTATAGAATGCAAGCGCTCTTCAAGGGTAACCTCATGTAGAATTCATTCAACAGTCCGAATGGGAGATGACCAGGGTTTGAGTGCCTGAACATAAAGACTTGTGATCCAAGAAAAGGCCCAACTGATGCAGAACATAAAGTTGTGCAAAGGCTATCCTAATTGTGACTGTTACCTGCTCCTTGAGCAGGAATTGCAAGTCCAGGAGAAACCCAAATTTGTGAACCAGGTCTTTCAGGGGTAGTGCAACCCCGTCCAAAATTAAATATATTAAATTATGGAATTCTGAAAACCAATGCAGCTAAAGCCATTTCCTTTTACCAGGGTTCAGCCAAAACCTCTTGTCCCCCATTCCTGCAACATTATTCCCTGCATTGGCTTTTTTCTGTCTTCTGTGGTGCTTCATGGATCCTGTTAGGTATTACAAACCTGCCATGGCTGCAGCCTTGGTGCCCCCAACCTCTCTTCACCCTTCTTGCTTTTCCTCCTGGATCTGGAGGAATATGCAGCTTTCAAGGCATAGGCCAGAGTCTTAATAACACTGTGCAAATGGAGGTGAAGAGGGATCCATATCCTCCTCCATTCTTTTTCAGACTCAAGTGGTGCTTTCTGGGTGCATCTTTTCTGGCCTTTGACAGAAAAAATGTGCTTTGAAAAAGAACAGTGAAAACACCGATGTTCAAATTTTCCAAGGAGTTTGGTTCCAAAAGCATCCTCTGTTGCTTTTTTTTTCTCCTGAAAAGCAAAGGTCCAAATACTATGGACATATTTATAAAGTCTCTCTTGTCTCATTATCAAATGCTCAATGGTTCCCATGATCCAGACTTTCCCTTCAATGGGTCCTAGCAAATGCGTAAGTGTTAAATGAAAAAAAAGAACTCTGTCCCAAATGTTAGTATATTCTATGTAGTGAACAAAGACATTGACTTGTCCCCACTTAGTGATGGCATCTCTGAGGGTGCTGTTTCTCCAGTCTCTAAGAATCGTTGTGATACAACAACACAAATTCCACTCCTGACAAGCATAGGAGTAATAATCCTCATGAAAATCTCTCCATTTTCTGTGTCTGAAGTAAAGAGAAAAATCAAGGTCCATCTGAAATGGACGAGCAGTTGGACAATTGCTTTGTACATTATCCCTTCTTTGGGGAGAATTGGGTGAAAAAAAGGGACATGAATTTTATCACCCACAGCCTCTGAAATAATTCTGTCACTGATCTGGAAAAGCAATGAAGAATGCTTTGTTATATTTGGTGTCCTACCAAGTCCAAAAATTTAGCTTAAATCCAATTTGCTTCTCGTGAACATATTAGAATGGTCTATTGTTGATTACTCATTAAATCATATCAAAATACATAATATAAAGTACAGAACATGAACAAGACTGTAGATAAAAATAAAATAAAAGCAACATAAGTTAAAAAGAATAAGAATAAATAATGCAAATAATATTTCTGTATTACTCCTCCAATTAACCATAACGAGACCCACATATGCAGATCTCAGCTGAACTGTTTTGTTTAACTAAATCCAACTGTGCAAATCTTGCTGAAATACCATTTTACCATGTTTGTAAATTTTTGCACTGCAATTATTGCTAATTTGGTGGATCCATCTGTAGCATCTTATCGACTTCATTGGGAGGCATAGTTGCTCAGTGCCTTAAGGACCCATTATCTGCTAACCAGAAATGGTCAACAGTCTTGTGGTTCAATCCCTGGTAGCACTGTGAGATGGGGTGAGCTCTCATCCCCTGCCTCTAGATCTTGTCTTGCCCACCACTGACACTGACAGAGCAAACCAAGAGAATGTAAAAGGGCAACAAAACTTACTTGCCTACTACAACTGAAGTTGTTATTTACTTTGGTATTGAAATGTCTGCAAGAAAACAGCTAAGCTCAGAGAGCAACAAGGACTCATTCACTGCAACCCCATTCACTCTGCCAGATACAGAAACACACACAACCAACCTGTGGGACTTTGTGGGAGCCTACTAAAGTTGACATCTGAATGGAGATATCCCTCTTAGCTCCATCAACGAGAGCCAAAAGGTTGTCCTTCATTCCACAGCTGTAGTTTGGAACATTGGCTTCTCCAGTAGAGAGCATATTCATCAAGGCATCTGAAGTGCCAAGAGCATTGACATAATTGTTATGGATGTTGTAGCCAAGTGAGAGATTGTAAAGCAACTGGGGATTCTTGTTGACCATTTGAATGGCAAAAATCATGGTTCGCAGTTTAAAATTATTTATTGTACTGTAAAGAATGTTCATGTAATTATCATCATCAACAGGAACACCATTTTTTTTAAAATTTCAATTTTCAATAATCTTTGTCTCCACAAACTTACTGAATGTTAATGCAATACAAAACAATAGCCAAAGGCAAATGATAGCTACCCATGAGCATATAATTTTAAATTTTTATTTAAAACATTGAGAAGATGGGAAAGAGATAGTCCTCTAACCATGGTGAAGAATCGCTTCATTATTTGTAGCAGTCTTAATTTTCATTTGCTCAGTAACCTGTATGCAAAGTCTTTCAATCATTAAATTTTAAACCATAAAATGAAGAGTGTGTTTCATAAGCGACCCAGAAAACCAACTCTAAGGATCAGACATTTAAGATCAGCATCAGCAGTTAAATAAATATGGGAGAGGGCCGGGCAGAGACATCTACAACCCTTTCAGTCACTACTTTAAACCAAACTCAGAATTCAAGAGATGGGCTCATTGTTGCATAGAATTGCTTGATAATGTGAACTTTCAAGTTTTATTTGCCTCATCCTTGGATTTGAGTCTATTCTACAAAGGAAGAAAGCTTAGAAATCAAAACATTTTAAGAAATTAGACAATATAGGAATAAGTGAAATAAAAAAAAAGAGTATTAGAACTGCAAATGGAGGGAATACAACTTCATCACAATAACTTACGAATGAGAGTGACTAGTAGGTGCCACGTTGAAAGGCAACATTTTATGCAATATTCTTGTCATAGAGAGGACTATGCCAATGAGATGGTCTCCTGGCCTATAATAGTTCCATGGTTTTTCCCTATCGCGGATCTCAACATTCATTGGGCATTTCATTCTAAGCTTCGCAGAGACTCCCTGAGACACCAGCATCATCAGAAGCAGAAGATCCATAATTTATAATGCTGTATCAATCCCCTTCCTGTTTCTAAACAAAAGCAACAAAAAGGATTAGAATTCAAAGCACTTCCATTTTCCTGATTCAGACAGAGACAAATCAATCTTCACTTGGAAAGGAGAGAAAGGTACAAGCAAGAGCACAATCTCTGGCTATCGCTAAACCTGTACCCCACAGAGTGTGACCTGAGGCATTTATTCTTTTTCTGATGCAAGATAATTTCATATTGCTTCAGTCTGATATTTACATGTAAGAAAGTTAATGGAGAAGTAGCAGATGAGATCTCAACAAACAGAATGATGACAATTACAGTAATAAACAACATTTCCCTTGGGGATCGTGAAGTTCTTCCAAGACTCCATGTGAAGAGGGTCAGCTGGAGAATATCATGTAAGTGAAAAGTCACAAATGTATCCCTGGATGTGATGTTAGGATATGTCCAGAAAGTGATGCTGGAGGAAAATACTGTTTTTTATAAGATATACCTCTCCCCCACAAAAAAAGAGGGTGAACATTTTATACACCAAATGTAGCCCCACCCACCTCCACCAGAGCAGTGGTGGGTTCTGGATCCCATCGGAACCGATATGCTGCAAAGTGTTTTGAAAGGCTAAAGTCAAGAGGTTCAGAAGCATTCATCAGCTACGAAAGAAAGAAAGAAAGAAAGAAAGAAAGAAAGAAAGAAAGAAAGAAAGAAAGAAAGAAAGAAAGAAAGAAAGAATTTGTGTTCCATTAGCAATCATAGAAAGAACAGGCTTGTCGCTTGAGATTAAGAAAATCCTCTATGTAGTTCAGGAGATCCATTTTTACTTTCAATGCATTCAAATCACAGGGCCATGGAGAGGTAATTTAGTTCCAGAATCTTGAATGAAATAGACTGTTTTTTTAATATTTGGGAAACCTGGAGAACTGTTGTCATGCCAGATAATTCCAGAAGGAAAGACCTCATTGTTAGTTCAGCTATCTGAAATGTAGTGTGGAAAGTGCACCCCAAAAAAGGACAGTGCCAGAAACCTCAGAAAACAGTGCCAAGAGATTCAAGTCAGCCCTTCCCATTTAAGAAAGCCTAAAGCGAAAATCCCAGCCCCAGCTGATTGAAAGTCTGGACCTGCTGCCAAAAGCCATTAATGCTGGTTAATAAAAAATAAAGTAAACTAAAAGTCTGGGCTACTGTCAAAGGCTAGTACTAGGAATAAAAAAAACTGGACTATGAGGCAGATCCTGAAAGTACTCAAACCAACTAAAAATAACTCACCTGGAACTCTCCTTTTCCTCTTTCCTGGCAGAATTAACCCCCAGGATAGAAAAGACAAAGCTCCAGGAACAGGATTAACCCACTTAGGCAGGAAGACAGAATTTACAGTAATCACCTTAAGTAAAGGAACACACAAAATCTCATTAAACCACCCAAACCTCAAGGGAAAATGGGTATAAAAATCCATAAATTTATCATGCCAATCTGATTGCAAGCCAGGAACACTCCAGCTGTGTCACTAACTTTCCTGCCTTCATGAATTAAAGGATCCTGCTTTCTGGCAGCTCACTTCTGCGTCATTTCTTCTTGGTGACTGCTTCCCAGCTGGGAATAAACTCAAGAATATTTTTTTCCAACAGTAGATGTTCCAATTTAATTGGGTAACTTTCTTGAGATAGATAGACACTCTACATGTAATAAACATTTCATAGAGAAACACCAATATTCTCATTAGCAAGGGTGGGATGAAAGGTAATATGCTGCAGTAGTAATGAACCTGATTGAGAAAGTGGACCCAAGGAGGGTTCATCAACCATTCCTCAGCCATAGACCATGAACTATTTAATTTGGTCACAAAGTTCAGCTCTGGGTTTTGTATTCACCCCATTTGTGTATTAAGTATTTTGCTGAAAAGAGACTTAGAACATAAGAATGTATCTAAGAACTTAGAGAGACCAAGGCAGAAACCTTGGATTTGGGCTATATCCATGAAGCTGCCTGAGTTAGGATGGATAAAAATAAGGGTTTTTTTACAATGTACATCTGGAAATGGACTGAAATAAATCCCGAAGGACTGACTCATCTAATTCTGAAATAAACATCTCTAATAATGAAGGGGCATGAGAGCAAAAAGGCCAGAGTGTGGCATTATGCACAGATACACAATGCTTAAATCTTGGGCCAAGGCAAAAATTCTCTATATTTAGTATGTTCTGGCTCCCTGCAGGATGTAACTTTGCATTATTTCTTGTATTTGCTAGTCAAGGAAAGTGATTTCCAGGGTGACTATCTGGGCAACTCCCTGGAGAGAAAAAGGGGAAGAATGAATCCCCGGTGCTTCCATAATTATAGGGAAGAAGTAGGGCACCTGCTGCAGCTCCTTTACAGAACATAAGGAAGAACTTTAGGATCCCCAGAATAGATGTTGCTTCTCACTATAATTATCACCATCCCAGTCTGGGACCTCTTCTGCTACTTCTCCAGTCATTGCCTTTCATGAAAAAAAAAACATACTGAAGCAATATGGAAGAGATCCTACATCAACCTTTCATCATACTGAATGTTGTGTACAAGATATAGGACTGGCAAAGACCATACAGCTGAATGTGCCTTTCTCTCCTTTCCATGTGAAACTTAGTTTGTCTCTGTCTGAATACAGCAAAGTCACTTGCTTTTCCATGTTTTGAGTATGCTTTGAATTTTTCTAAGTCTTCTTTGTTGTTTAGAAACTGAGAAGTGGTTGATTCAGCCCAAGGAGAAATGGGCCCCCTGCTTGTGTTTCTGATGCTTATGCTGAACTGGAAAAAGTCTGGGACTCTCAGAACCAAATGCCCCCCAATTTTGAAGAAGCAGGACAGAGGAAATCCATGGAACTATTATGGGCCAGGAGACCATATCATCACTGTGTTTGAAACAGCAACAAAACCTCCTCTCGAGCTGTTACAGTTTAATAGGGCTCGTTATATTTCTTCTCCGTAAGTCACTCAGTGTGTTGGAGTTGCATTCCTTCCATTTACATTTACAATATCCGTCTTCCCTTCTTTGCCTTCCACTTATTTCTAAATTTGTAGAATATGTGTAAATTTTTGGATCATTTTGATGTATAGGGCTCTCCTCTTTTGCATAATTTTGTACAAGATTCGGATGCAAGGATGGGGCAGAAGGAAATCAAAAAGAGCCTGTGAAAGAGAGACACAGAATTCAGAAGATATTCTCATTCTCTTCCAGTATTGAGTTCATCCCTTAACTATTGATTTTCATTTCATTATTGTAGTTGCCTCTGCCTGACCATTTGCATACTTCTTATAGAAATAAGGATGACTTCTGTCTAAAATTGCTTTGCTGGATCACTCATTCATCCATGTTCTTGCTTTTAGGATAGCTCTACTTGAGTTAATGACTATGTGTCTTTGTAATTGGACATAGGAAAATCAGCATTAGCACAAATAATGATGTATTTGTGACTAAACCTGATTGAAGATTATATCCATCCCATCTTCTCAACAATCTTTGAAATTAAATGGTGATGGGGTGACTATCATTTACTTATGGTGTTCAACATAGCATCAACTTTGTTAAGTTTGTTAACTTTGTTTAATTTTGTTAAACTTTTTCTCATGTTTCCTCTTTTTGCTATGTATGTAAAATGGACTATCTAATCTAGATAATCTATCTAATCTATCATGCACATATATGGGTTATGTATGTGTATGCGTACATATATTCTTTTTTTTTTGAGCAGGCAACATAATTTCATTTTTAATGTGTACCAGTATGATCACAGTAAAAAAAAAATGTCAATAAAGCTTATCTTATCTTCTTGATCAATATTGGCTTGTTTTATTGTTTCTGTTGTTCATAAGGCTAACATAAACATATTTGTACAGTACTAGATATACTAATCTGCTAAGAATACTACCCTACATTTTTGTCATTGAAATCGTCAACACGAATTCCCGGTTCCTGTACAATTTCACACTTGGCTACAGCATCCATGACAACTATTTGAGCACCCTTCGCACTTCAGATGCCTTGCTGGACATGCTCTCTGTTGGAGAAGCCAATGTTCCCAACTACAGCTGTGGAAGGAAGGACAATCTATTCGGTCTTCTTGATGGAACCAAGAGAGACTTCACCATCCAGATGTCAACTTTAGTAGGCACCTACAAAGTCCCCCAGGTCTGTATGTGTATGTGTGTTTTTTTCTCGATAAGTAAAATGAGTGTGATGGTGATGGGTGACATGTAGATCCAACCGTTATCTTCTCTATGGAATTCAAGAGCTGCTTTTCATCAAGGCCATTGTAGGAGTCATGGCTAGGGATCCAGAGTGGTGAAGGGGCAAGGATTGAAGCAGCCGTATCCTTTCATGACAACCTCTTCCTTGCTCTGCTGCACAGTTGCAAAGGCAAGGAAATACTCTATATCTAATCAAAGGGTCTTTGTAGAAAAGGAAGTTGCAGTAGAGATGGGATTCTAATATTTTCTATATGATCGTAGTTAAAGTAATATTTTCAATGGTGAAAATATCCCAGATTTGTGAATAGAATACACATGGATTATTTTACCTTTATTTGTTAAAACAAGGCTTACTAGCATTAATTAACCACTATCATAAAAAGTACTAGAATGGTAGTCAACATGTTGACTATTTTTACTATAATCTGTTCATGAGCAAACTCATCAAGACTTGAAGAGAAATAAGATCCTGGATAGTACTATGTACAGGTTGAACTATTCAAAAATATCCTGACATATGAGGCTCTGTACAGACAAGCTTGTTTACACAAAAAAATAATACCTGCCATATCCCATTTGGTTGGAAAATGGCAATAGTGGTTCCTATATTCAAAATAAGGAATACAGAAGTTATTTGGAAAATGACTTCATAGCCATAGATGCAGCGGTGGGTTCTGGCTGGTACACCCCGGTACTGGCTGCTGGGAGCAATGGCCACCCTACCAGAATGGTGCTTTGGAGGGCCTACCCACCCTCATTCCTTACCTCTATTTGAGCTAACCAGGCCACTTTTGCACGTGCATGCAGCATACAGTGCCTGCGCGACCTCCGCTGAGCAGCGGGAGCATCACAGGGTGGTGGGTGTGCATGCGTGTGCAGCGCTCATGCCTGTGGTGGACGCCCAGCCCCATCGCAGCATACCAGTTGCCACTGGATTCAGAACCCACCACTGCATAGATGGTTTTTAGATGGTTAGCCAATGAAGCGAAATAACCCCTTTATTTACTTACTGTGGATTTCAGTTGAAGACTTCTTGAATTGCACCATTGACAAAGTATCTTAGGAGCGTTGTCTCTCCTTTTGTACAATTGAAGAACAAGATTAAAGGATTATTCACAAAACATCTGGGATATGGGGGGAATTAAGTTTGACACATTGAATTGGATAAGCTGCTACATACCTCCAAAATTCTGAGTATTTCAATGTAAAAATGACTAAAAATCATAGGACAGTATTTACTGGAGCAGGATTTGAGCAGCTGGATGTAGTGGTGTATGAAGTTAGCAGCCACCCCTCTCCTAGAGGAATGAACTATTCTAGGAAATATTAAAAAGGCAGAATATTATATTTCTCTGGATGAGAAATGGAGAACCATGGTTTTTTTTTTTAGGCAGGAAACAGACTCACTCTTAATAGCCCCCACCCTTCTCAATAGCCCACAGCAGATATCAGCACTTAAGAGATAAAGAGATAGCTAGGTCTATTCATAAGCAAATGCCCTCACCCAAGATCCAATAAAGGTAGGATTACCCCTTTATCCCTCTAGCAACAGAACTCACAACATGGCACATGGCATTAGATCACCCAGCAAGATTTAGCCAAGCTTGGGACTCAAGACACTACAAAGTTACCCCTGCATGGCCCCATGGGAGTCTGACAACCAATGAGAATACATTTCTTATACAAGAACAAAAAGCTCCAAGACAGGGCCCAAGAGAGGGTATAAAAGCTCCCTCTCACACACACATCCATGTGTTTTTTCTTTGACCAGGACCTCAAACCACGTGGTCCTGTCCACCATTAAACCATCTTTCTCAGCAGTTTCCATGTTTCCAGTGTCTTTCTCCCCATTTGGAACTGAACCCAGATGGACATTTCTTCCAACAGTGGTTAAATGTGAAAGATTTAACCACCTCCGTTAGAATGAAGATGTGTGTACTTGATAGAGCTCCAGAGATAGAATATGTAGCACATATATTATGTGAAAGTCCATTGTATAAGAAAGAGAGAGATCAATATCTTGGACTGCACATTAAACTATCAACCTTTTAGGATCTTTATATTAAAACAACACATTTCCTGTGCAGTCATAATTAATATACATATTTGGATAGTATGAACTGTATTGCAACAGAATATGTCCTTTGAGATCTCCACATAAGGGTCTGATTGTGATAAATTGTAGGAGTGATACAGAAATATCATTGCATTTTTATTATTCTTTTTTTTTTACTTAATGATTCTTGTACTCCATTTTTACATACTATTAATGTTCTTTATTTTATATTTTATATCTTGATATTGTCTCATGACTAATCACGAACTATTCTATTATGTTTGTCCAAAAATTTGAATTTATAAACAAATATTTTGGACTTAACCTGACCCCAGTTATAACAGATCATTCTTCACTGCTTTTTCAGATCACTTGTAAATTTCGTTCAGAGGCTTTGAGTGATAAAAGACAGCTTCCCTATTTCTACCGAATGGCCCCCAAAAATGGGATCCCATACTCAGCAATTCTCCAACTGCTCCTCCATTTCAAATGGACCTTTATTGGTCTCTTTGCTTCAGATACAGAGAAGGGAGAAGATTTCATGAGGACTTTTACTCCTATGCTTGTGAGGAATGGAATTTGTGTTGTTATATCACAACAATTCTCAATGACTACACCTACAGCACCCTTCAAGGATGCCATCTCTAAGTGGAGACAAGTCAATGTCTTTGTTTTCTTTACAGACTATAATACCATGTTGGATGGATTTCAAGCTGTCCATTTTGCACTTGAAGTTTTGCCAGGACCCATTGAAGGGAAAGTCTGGATCATCACACTCTTTGGAGCATTACCAGTGAGAAGTCACAGAGTTTACCAATATGTTCATAGTATTTGGAACTTTGATGTTCAGGGAAGAGTGTATGACAATACTTTTCAGTCATTAATCTTTGTGAAACCTCTACATAAGTGTTTTCACTGTTCTTTTTCAAAGCATGTCTTTTCCATCAAAGGCCGAAAAAGATGCATCCAGAAAGCACCACTGGAGACTAAAGACAAAGGGAACAGTCACAGATTTAGAATTGACCCTCGTGCTTACAGTGTGATTAGGACTCTGTCCTATGTCTTGAATGAGGCATACTCCTCCATATCCAGGAGGAGAAGGAAGGAGGGTGAAGAGAGTTTGGGGGCTCCAAGGCTTCAGCCATGGCAGGTGGGGTCCCAATAAGGATCTATCAAACTTGACAAATTTTGCTGAATGTTTGTTTTCTTTGCTTTCTGGTACTCACATAGTTATTGTCAACTTGCAAAGCATCCCTGACCTGCTCTCAAGTTGCCATAAGAAAGGGGAGATGTGAAACCGATGAAATGGCATGGCAGCAAAAGACAGATGCACATTCCAGACTTATCTCTCAAGGCTGTATCCCAGGGTTACTTACAGTGGCTGGAGGGGAGTGATCTCTATAACCCATGAAATTGCCCCATTGATGAATGTGATTGATGACAAACCTGGGGGGAGGGGGAAAACAGGGTCATGATTGGAACTGTAAATTACATGCTGTCAGAACTGACTTCACTTGGGAACATGCTAACATGAAACTCCTAATAAATGACTCGATTTCTTTTGAAGCTTAGCTCAAGGCTCATGATTTAATTAGGGCATCTGTGGGAACCCTGACAGTTATTTTCAAAGAATTTAAGAAGTGTTTTTTGTTGTTGTTGTTTATTGAAATTATTTGTGTACTGCGGTAGAATGTTCCATATAATTATATTATATTTTCCAATACACACTACATTTATTCAAATTTTTGACTAAATAATTGACACATTTTTGAGCCTTTCTATTTCCTTTTGGACTATAGTGATAACACTTGTTCCCCAACAAAAAATGTTACATGACTGTATTAGGCAGATTCAAATGTGAAAAAACCATACAGGACAAAAAAGGAAGGTTTCTGCATTTAATCTTCCTGGATTTTTCCATTCTAGCTTCATCCCTTTTTGCAGAAGAATAAATTTTGCAATCTTTCTGAGATGAAAATGTACTTAGACCGAAATGGAGAGCTAATAGCAGATGTGAACATTTGGAGCTTGATGTTGCTCCTGAAGAAGAATTACAAACTGGGGAGTTTTGAAAAAGAGAGACTTTTTATCAACCAAGATGTTCTTTCACAATTAAAATTACACAATAAGGTGGGCAAAATATTGGTGTCTTTTCTATGTTTTCCAAAGCCTTAGGACCCATTTCAAGTAGACTTAACCTAGTCACCAAGAAGGATGATTTCACTGAGATTTCAATGTGGGAAGTAAAACCCTTAACAGTTTTCTTAGACTACTTGGGAGACTTGGAGTACTATTGTCCAAGGTGTCTTTCAGATGTTATCATTTGGACACTGTTTTGAGCCGATTCAGCTACATTTAAAATAAGATTATGTGTGATTATTCTTTAGGACACAACTCATGGTCTTTTTTGTCTCCTCTGCATTGAAGTATCTCCATAAAATTGGTAAAGAGAGGCTGTCAAGTCATGCTGATAGCCTTGGATTTAGTGGGTTTTTTTCTTTTCAAAGAAGAAGGCAATTCTGTTCACCAGGACCCAAGATTGACAGTGCTTAGTTGTAAGGACACTGTCATTGGATCTTAATTGTTAAGACAGTTTTGGACTACTTTCAAAAGGGAGTGGTTTTCCAATGTTTTATGTAGTCATGAAGAAACATTTCCATATGCTACTGATTAGAAGTTTTTTCTTCATCATAGTTTATTCTAGCTTAATAAATCTAATAGAATAAAAATATAATATATATCTTAGACAAAAATATTTTAAAGTTGAATCTATATTGAATATAGCTAATGGATAGAGCAATCATTATCAAAGTTTAAATAGAATAGAATAACAAAATTGGAAGGGACCTTGGAGATCTTCTAGTCCAACCCCCTGCCTAGGCAGGAAACCCTACACAACTTCAGGCAAAACTGTGGATGAATGAAGAATAGATGAATTAATGAGTTAATACAGCCACAGGGAGGAGCCCACTGGTTGTCACTTAATGCTTAAATCTTTTCTCAATTCCATCCTTTTAGAATTTATTAAGTAGAAAACTCCTTTCTTGCAATGTAATATGCCAGAAGTAAAAGGGCGGAAATAAATGAGAAATCTGTCAGTAGTTCTATATCCTGAAACCATTGTGAACTTGTTAGAGATTGCAAAGGAAATCCAGTAGCCTACTTAACTAATGTTACTTTTGAGGACCATTTTTCATAGATGCTAACATATTTTTGTCAGAGTTTGTTGCAGCAATCAAATCTAGAAAGCACACACAGGTAACTGATTCAGCAGGATTAATTTCTCTTTATATACATAATAACACATAAAGCATTATACAATACTAAGAGCAGGTTCTTCCAATGTAGTAGAGAGTAAACAGAGGCAGAGGAGAGAACAGTTTTCAGTTTCAGTTCAAAGCTCAGACTAGTTTTGAGCTTAGCACAGACTCAGAGCTATAGTACTAAACCACACCCAGACTCCTAGCTATCTCCAGAAAATTCTATTTTAGTTTCAAACAGTCCCAATTGTTGCCTATTTCAGTCTATAAATATACTCTGACAATTTTCTTCAGTGTTCGTTGTTTTTCTCCTTAGCCTCTGCCTCGTTCCCAATGTGTAGAAAACTGTCATCCTGGCTTTTTCAAACAGGCTTGGGAAGGAGAGCCAGTTTGCTGTTACGACTGTGTTCCTTGTCCTGATGGGACAATCTCCAATCAAGAAGGTAAGTGACACCATAGGAAAGAGTACTAGTTTCATCTGTAGTATTTTGATCAATGTGCCTGTTACAGGAAGCACATATAAGCTTGATTATTTTGTTGCTTATTTTTAACTCCTCAAATTTCTTTATGGGAGGAGTAGGAAAAAGATCTTGGAGGATGAAGTTAGGGTTAGGCTTCAGTTAGAAAGTTGAAACTCTCCATCTGTTCCTTCCATCCTCTTACCTTTAGTTATCACTGGTGCTTCTGCCAAAATTACTCTCATTGTTTCTGCCAAATATTCTCCCTTTTGTTTATCTATATTTTGAAGTCTGGGATAGAGTTTGAGTTTGTCGATCTCTCCTTTCAGTAATTCTCATATATCATTTCCCTCCACTCTCAGTTTGCTGTCAATTTCAACAATTTTCTTATCACTTTGTTCATATTTCTCTGCAGTTTTTTGAACTCTGTCCTCAAATTTCATTATTGTTTTGTAAATATTCTCAACTCTTAACTCCATTCTTTGTAATTTTTGTTCTATAATCTCAAATCTCTTATCAATTTTCTCTGTGCTTGTTAGAACTTTTTGAATATTAACATAATTATTTGTGATGCTAATTCCTTTTCTTCTTCATGTTGCACCATTTTTCCAGGTTGTAAGTGCTGCCACTAAACCATCCAAGGCTTATTGTTAAATTTCAAACAAGTTCACTATAATCTTTCAAGTCCAGGCTTTCTCTTTACTCCCGTCTAGCTACTGATAATACTCCAAAAGAGCATTTATATAAACAAATCATGCTCTTCCCACTGTTCCTTTCAGTAAACAAATTCCAGGACTTTGAGATATAAAATATAAATCAAATGTTCATAGGAATTAGTGTTTCCAAGCCTCCAGCATCTAGGTGGCAGTGTTACTTCTTTTTCTCCTGCTTTTAGCCCTTTCTTTGTTCCAAGATTCAGAGATTTTTTTAAAAAAAGGTAAAATCCACCCAAACATTACCAAAAAGAAAGAGATTCTTGCTCCACAAATACAAAAACTGAGGAAAAATAGAAGAAGAAGGAAGAAATAGACCAGTCCAATTTAAAAAGTAAGAGGCATTTGTAAGAATATCATCCAAAAAAGGAAAACGAAGTTAAGGAAAAAAAGATAACACTCTAATTTTAATACAGGCTTAATCCACCGCCTACTCTCTTCTAACTTCAATTTTAATTTTGCTCTAAATTATTTTTGGGTGTTCTCTTCTCCAATAGTAAAATTTATGTCACCAATTTTGATACCCTCTCTCTCGTGCTCTGCTTCCATTTCAGGGGTCTGTCCCAACCTTGTGCAGCTTCAATGGCTGCTTCTCTTGTAGCTGGAGGAAAGAGCTTCTCCTGAATCAATCAGGGGCTTTGCGATGCCCCTGAGATCAGCAGGACATGCCCTTCTATATCACCGTCTCTTAGGGATGGTTTAGGTCCAAAAGGACCATCCAGCAACAGAGATATCGACAGCAATCCTGGAGCCCCAAGATTGCATGTCGTATTGTAGTGACGTCAGTCCTGCCTTCCCATATCAATGGATTTTATTGTTGAGCTACCAGAAAGTCTTGGAAATACCATGATTTGGGTGATCACTGATCTGTTCTCCAAACTGGTCTACTTTGTACTATGTTCCAAGATCCCATCAGCAAAGTCACTAGCTAACTTGTTTATTTTACATGTGTATAGGTTACATGGAGTTCCTGAATGCATTATTTCAGACAGAGGGGTCCAATTCATCTCCTTCTTTTGGAAAGAGTTCCTGAAATTAATAGGCTCCGCCCAGGGACTAAGCTCCACCCACCATCCGCAGACTAATGGGGCTTATGAGAGGACTAACTCCGTTCTGGAGCAATACCTTAGGTGTTATGTCAATTATCAACAGGATAATTGGGCTGACCTTTTGCCACATGCAGAGGTGGCGTATAATTCAGTACATAGCAGTACCAGAATGACCCCTTTTAAAATTGTGTTTGGACAAGGCTTTGTGCCCATTCCTGAATTGCCTCAAGAGAAGCTACAAATTTTGTCCTTGTCCGAGTGGAGTGATCAACTTCAATGGTTTTGGCCAATGACCCACAAGGCCTTAGATGCGCTCACCAAGCACACCAAAAGCAAACTGACAAAAAAAAGAGCCAAGCCAATAGAGTAACAGGTTGGGAATAGGGTATTTTTGTCCATTAGGTTTCTGCAAACCACCCAGAAATCAAAGAAATTGGGTCTGAAATATGTGGATCCATTTCCCATTGTCAAAATTATAAATCTTGTATCAGTGAAATTGGAACTGCCAAAGGTCCTTAGAAGGATTTATCCTGTGTTTCATGTAAACTTACAGAAACCGGAACATACTTCTGCCATGCGTCCACCCCAACCCTCACCCCTTGTTCCCCTCCTGATTGAAGAGGAGCAACATTTTGAAGTTAAAGAAATCTTGGATTCCAGGAAACATAGAGGTCACATCCAATATTGGGAAACATTTTCCCCCTTCCCAGGCTGAGTGGGTGAACAAATCTAATGTTAGAGCTCCCAGACTTCTACAGAAATTCTATGCCAAGTATCCTGATAAGCCCTAAAGTTGATATATGTTATTGGTTATTATTGTTGTTTTATTTTGTTGTTGTTTTCCTCAGGGGTGATGTCCTTTCGGAAGGAGAGCCGGATGTCAGCCTCTGCTACACTTGCTTACTATCGGCTCCCATAGAAACAGGGAGGGTGGGGGCATGATATTGGGGAAGGGAATTATATTGTACTGGAGGAGACTTGTTCTCACCATCTTCTGTGCATGCTCGTGGCTGATGTTTGGACTTGGTCAAGGCCAACCGTCTCGCGTACCAACTTGATGAGGCTGTGAGAAGATGCACCCCACATGACACCTTAGGGTTAGAGTTAGGGTTAGGGTCATGGTTCAGGTTAGGGTCAGGGTCCTGGTCCTGGTCCACGTCAAAGTCCAGGTCGGGGTCTGGGGTCAGAATCGGGGTCAGGGTTTGGGTTCAGGGAAGGGTTAGGGTTAGGGTTACGGTTAGGGTAGATTGGACCCTGGGTTGGGAGATTGGGGGGCTGTGTAAACATTTGATATGTACATGTTCCTGCCTTTCTGGCTCAGATCATGCTTTCCTTTTTGCTGCTTTCACTTCATATCTAGTAAAAGTACTTTATGGAGTTGAGGTTTTTCTTTCTTGGATATTGAAGGAGGCATGCCTGACACATATTTGCATAATATCTGTTTTATATCTTTCTGGGACTCTTTTAATAGCTTTGTGTAGCTCATATATGGGTATATACAGGTATTTTTAAAACTATTTATTAGGGCTTTACTATCTCTTGTTAAAAGCTATTAATCCAGGAAGGTCTTTTTTACAATGTGAAAGGAGAGATTATAAAAGAAATATCACTTTCTATTTTTTCAGACACTGAAAAGTGCATCAAGTGTCCAGATGATCAATATCCAAGTGAGAATAGAGTCCAGTGTTTCCCCAAAAGAATAACCTTCCTGTCCTATAAAGAACATCTGAGCATTATCCTTGTCTCCTTTGCTCTACTCTTGTTCCTAACCACAGGCTTTGTTTTAGCCATATTCCTTAAATACCGAGAAACTCCCATTGTCAAAGCCAACAACCGGGACCTCTCTTACATCCTCCTGGCCTCCCTCCTGCTTTGCTTTTTGTCTCCTTTACTCTTCATTGGTCAACCAAGGAAAGTCACCTGCCTTCTCCGACAAGCAGTGTTCAGCATTGTCTTCTCAATAGCTGTGTCTTCTGTATTGGCCAAAAAAATTACAGTGGTATTGGCATTCCTGTCCTCAAAACCAGGGAACAGGATGAGAAGGTGGCTGGGGAAGAGCTTGGCCAACTCAATCATCCTTTCTGGCTCTGGTGTTCAAATTTTCATCTGTGCCCTCTGGCTGGGAATTTCTCCCCCATTCCCTGACTCTGACATGCACTCCCAGCCTGGAGAGATCATCCTTCAATGTAATGAAGGCTCTGTTGTCATGTTTTATATTGTTCTTGGTTATATGTGTTTCTTAGCTGCCATTTGCTTCACTGTAGCTTTCCTAGCCAGGAACCTGCCTGGAGCCTTTAATGAAGCCAAGATGATCACCTTCAGCATGCTGGTCTTCTGTAGTGTTTGGGTCTCCTTCCTGCCCACCTACCTAAGCACCAAAGGAAAGTCCATGGTAGTTGTGCAGATCTTCTCCATCTTGACCTCCAGTGCTGGGCTTTTGAGCTGCATCTTCCTCCCCAAATGCTACATTATCATCTTGAGGCCAGATCTAAATACAAAGGACCATTTAATGATAAAAGTAGGGAAATAATAGTGAAACTATTTTTAGACTCATAACATTTCATTTTTCATTGCCGTTATTATTATATTTCTATGCTTCCTTTGCATCAGTTTGACAATTAGAGTTATTTAGAAAAGGAATAGAAATACGAAGAGTTTAAGACCAATCAAATTATAATCCAACATAACTATCAAACAGTGAATATATTAATTAATAATTAAAATTGCCCTACAACTAGAGTGGACATGCTAAGAAAAAAACCCAGTATATCAACATGAGAGAAATGCAGAGGAGAAAAGATTCCCAAAAGAAAGCAAGAAAGTTAGATATGTATCAAAATTTAAATCTCTTTGAATAGACTGTCTTTCTGACTTATTCTGACTTATTGTTGAATGTAGATGAAGGCAGTAGAGCTGTATGTCAAGAACATGAACTCCAGTTGCAACCCTCTGGACGGCCTACACCAGTTTCTTCTGCAGGTGTCATGTGACAATTGTGGGACTTCAGAATTGCAGGACTTTCGTTTCCTAACACCTTTTCTGAACATAAGATAAAAGGAATGATCCAACTGCAAAAATGCACTTGGACGGTTCACCAAACTCTGCAACTTGATCCAGGGAAGAAAAAAGAGATTATCCTCAAATCAGATTGGTCTCTTATCTAAAGAAACCACGTGATACTCTGATTCCCAAAATGGAAATCTTTCAGTATTGCGCCATGTGAATGGGAAAATAATCTACGATGGGAAAACATTCCTGAAATGTCACTTATCCAGACTTAACTAGGGAGCTGCAGGGAGAGGCCACCTTCTTCAAAAGCTGCCTAGAGGGGAACTGTCTTTGTCACAGCCAATAGTGGGGAAAGAATATTGGATGAGAAATGTCAGGAAAACATTACTGAAATGTCACTGAAATGTCACCCCAAACAGGGGAGTGAAAAAGCTAACGATCCATTCCTGACCTTCTCTTCATTCCTTGAAGAAACAACTCTCAAGAAAAGGGAGAAAGAGGAAAGATCCTCCCTCTGCCACTTTACTCATTGATGGAGTTGTATTAGGAATAAAGTTTGCCTCTGTTTTCAGATGATTCATGTCTGATCTGTGCTGATTTTTCTGTCCAAGGTTTCTATCATCTCTATTCAAAATGCCTTGAGATTTGAGATAAAGTGACCAAATAAATCAGACAGCCTTGGCTATTCCCGAGGCCATGGATTCACTTGAAAAAGGATCTGTTGCCTGAAATCCGCATTTGTTTTAAAGTTTAGTTCGGTATTTGTGCTTGAACTAAATTCTTTGCTGAGTTCATTCTCCTTGTTCATTTTCCTCAGTGAGAAAAACCTCCTTCTGGTTTCTTCTACTGAGAGATCTGTTACTTCAAGGATATGTTTTTAAACTGTTGGTAGTCCTTCTTTTGTTCATGTCAGAGTTTGCAGTAGCAATGACATCCAGAAAGCATTCACAGGTAACTGGTTCAGCAGGATTCATTAATTTCTCTGTCTGTCTGTCTGTCTGTCTGTCTGTCTGTCTGTCTGCCTGCCTGCCTGCCTGCCTGCCTGCCTGCCTGCTTCTCCCTCCCTCCTTCCCTCCCTCCTTCCCTCCCTCCCTCTCTGTGTCTGTCTGTCTGCCTGTCTGTCCGTCCATCCATCCATCCATCCATCCATCCATCCATCCATCCATCCATCCATCCATCCATCCATCCATCCATCCATCCATCCATCCATCCATCTATCTATCTATCTATCTATCTATCTATCTATCTATCTATCTATCCCTATCAAGGACTTCCTGTACTAGAAGGAAATGGATATTTATTGGATATTTATCCTATCTAGATATTACAAGTTCTTACTTCCACTCATACTACTTATTTACTCACATAAACTCCCCATCCTCAAGGTCACCACATTGGCCGACAAAACGTAAATATTACAACCCTCTCCCTAGAATGAGATCCTCTCTACTGGATCTTTTGTGCCCTCCAGTAACCTCCATAAGGCAGGCTGAGTTCTTGTGTTTTCTGGGGATAATAGAAAAACTGCTCTATAACAATGATCATGTCAAATGAACTCCGACTCTGCCCCAAGCAATTTGTACGCTTTGAAACTCATACACAGGGAACACAATGGAGTTAAATGTCATTTCCAGCAAAGAGAAGAGAGGGAACCCAGTATATTCTGTGGGTTGATACCAGGGGTGGATTCCTGCCAGTTCTAACCTCTTCTATAGAAGAGGTTCCACAAATCTACAGAGCTGTTGAGAACCGGTTCCAGCTCCCTCCCCCCACCCATCCGCACATCATCAAGATGAAGCGTGAGAGGAGGAATTCTGGGAGTTGAAGTCCACAAGTCTTAAAACTGTCAAGTTTGAACACCCCTGGGGTTTTTTCCTAAAGGGTTAGGGATGCAAGGGTCTTGTAACTTGACAACTTTAAGACTTGCATGCTTCAAAAGCCAGAGTTTCTGAACCAACATTTTGATTTCTAAGCAAGAGTGTTATTCAGTGAGTTTCACCATATTTTACAAGTTAGCCACACCCACCTAGAAACATGGCTGGCAAGCCATTCCCACCCAGTCACATGGCTGGCAAGCCACTCCCACCTGGTCACATGGCCAGCAAGCCACTCCCACAAAGCAGTCCGCACCTACAGAAGAGATTATAAAAAAATTTGAAACCCACCACTGGTTGACACTTCTCAGAATGTGGCTGCAACCAAATGAAAACTTAATGGAAGCTCTACATTGTAGCTCCTATCTAGAGCTTTGTTCTTATATGAGATGCTATAGTTTGTTCAATCCTAGTTGCTAAAATAAGATATTTTAGTACTAGATTTTACTTACGCACTTTCTCTTTTTTTTCCGGAAATCATAACTGTTTTCTGGAATCTTTGTTTTTTTGAGAAGAATATAATTTTAAATATGGATAGTTTTATCCATTTAATTATTATACCATCCAACTCTCATTTGACTAGGTTCCTAACATCACATTAGGAATTATTTCATTAATCATCTGCTGAAATCAAATTATATGACCGGTGTTACCACAATCTGTTAAAAACGTGTTGTCATAGAAGAGGTGGAGGAGCCCAAAACTGAATAACAGGCAGCAGGGATGGGTTTCTGCCAGCATTACTGCTGGTTCGGTGTGTGTGTGATTTGCGCACATGTGCACAGTTGCCTTTAAATAGATCTGTGCATGTGCAGAACATTAAAAATGTAATAAAAACATGCTGTTTGTGAAAATGCCAGAACCAGCTTTGTTCTTCTTCTTTTACCATTTAAGCTACAGTAAAGTATACTCTTGGCAAAACAATGGCCCAGGAGTCTTTCTTCACAGGGGGAATGAATGGGATGATTGATACCTTGGCTGGGTGTCATGCTGGTATTGGTTTTTTTTTTTACAGAGTATTTCTAGCACTTGTGTGGCCAACCTTGAAGTCTCTTCCCAGACTCCAATACACAATAGAATAGCTGGGAATGCAAAAGTCAATTTTCTAAGTGTGATTTTAATGTTTAAAAATTGTTGAATAAAAAGTATTTCATATATATGTATATGCATGTGTATGTGTATGTGTATATGTATATGTGTTGTGGCCCAGCAGGAGCCATTGGAGCTGCCACCACACTCCGACAGCGAGGGGCCCTATGAGTCAGCTCTGGAGGATGTGGAGGACCTGGACAGGATCCCAACTCTGAGCAGGGCGCAGAGAGGCTGGTTGGCCACCAGGAGGCACCTAAGCCTTGGACCAGTGGGGAGCAGACAAGGGAGAGTGAGCCGGAAGCCAGTAGGGAGTTATTCCTGGATGCATGCCATTGAAGAGCTAATAGGTGTCAGGAACAATTACACAATTACAGGAGGTGATTGCACTCAGCTGGTGGTCATTAGGCTCCTCTCCAGACTATAAAAAGCTACTTGTGCACACGCCCCTCTTTGCAGAAGTCAACACAGAATCGAATGTTGGAGAACTTTGTATGAGTTTGGCAGGCTGGATTGCTGCCAAGCCTTATCTGTGTTTATTGCTGCCCAAGCTTGTCTGTGCTGGGTTGCTGCCAAGGACCTGTTTGTCTGTTAATTAAATGCCATAATTTATCTCTGGCTCGGAGTGTGCTTTGGTGTGGAACGAGGGGGGTCAGAACACACATGCATATGCATATGTATATGTATATAAACCTAAAGAACAATAGCAAAAAAGAAAAAAAAATATCATGGATGAGCTTGGCTTTTTATGGATCATCCTGGCATTCAAAAGCAACAGCCAGAATTCAGAGCCACAAAAGATCTTGTAGTCAGGTACTGAGAGTAGAAACCGAGATCGATAAAATAGGAATAGATTCAAAAGCTCCAAAAAGAATGGCTCATCCTCTGCGCATCATCATCGGGGTGGTCTAGCTATCCCCTCTACCTCAATCCCCCAGTTCTCATTTTCATGCTAAGGTATAGCATAGCAGTGTTCCAAAATTTGAGGGGTGCCACAAAGAAAACCCATTTTCCAAAGCACCAGAAGGCAGGATAAGAAGCAATGGATGGAAAGTAATCAAGGAGAGAAGCAGCCTAGAAATAAGGAGAAATTTCCTGACAATGAGAAAAATTAATCAATGGAACAACTTCAGAAGTTGTAGGTGCTCCATCACCTGATCGGACAGCCATTTGTCCAGAATGAGATAGGGTCTCCTGCTTGTGTAGAGGTTAAACTAAAAGACCTAGAAGGTGTCTTTGAACTCTGTTGTACTTTTATTCCTTTATTCTATATGCATATTAAACATACAACCCAGGTACACCAGGAACACAGCGATACCAAACCACCTTTTTCAAGATTTTGGCAGTCTTGGGAAGGGAATCGTACACAATCTCAGAGATGTGAAGGCCAAAGAGCCTCACAACCATGGTGGGCATCCACACAACCAGAAGAAGGGACATTCCTTCAAACCAGTTTTTTGTGAGTGTTTCAAGGAATTGGTGTCAAGGGAAAAAATACAATCTATTGGCCCTATATCTTTTTCCATAGTTATGCAATGATAGAACCCAAAAACATTCAGTGTCCTGAGTCTAGAGTGGCACCAAACTCTATAGCTCTAGGTGACTTTACTCAGCAGTCTTTGGAGAAAAGATACCATATTGAAGGACAGCAGAAGTCAACAATACTGTGTCTTCCTCCAGCATCATTTTCTGACAGAATAGATCATAATTCCTACAGAATATTGTCTTCAAGGGTGTATCTGTAGTTTTTCACTAACATGCTGTATGTCAGCTTTCTTCCTGCCAATGGAGACAAGGAAGAAGTTCAGGATCCCCAGAGAAAAAGTTGCTCCTCACTGTAATTATCAACATCCTGCTCTTTGACATGTCTCCTTCTATTTCTCCTGCCTTGTAAACATCAGACTGAAGCACCATGGAAGGGATCTTGAATCAGAAAAGAATAAATACTTCAGATCACTCTCTGTGATGTATGAAGTTTAGAACAGGCAGGGGCTGTGCTGTTAAATGCACCCTACTTTTCTTTCCAGGTGAAGCTTGGTTTGTCTCTGTTTCAATCAGGAAAACCACTGTGAGAAGGTTTTTAATTTTTCAATTCTTGTTTTGAAATAGAAAGGGATTTGATTAAATCCCATTAATTATGGATCTCCTGCTTCTGCTTCTGCTGCTCCTGCTGTCCCAGCCAATCTCTGGAAAGCTTAGACTGAAATGTCCACTGACTCTGGAATACCAGGATGGAGAAAAATCATGGAGCTATTACAGCCCAGGAGACCATCTCATTAGTATAGTCATCACTGCAACAAAAATATCTCATATAATGTTCCCTTTCAATGCAGCTCCTTCTTATCAGTCTCACTAGTAAGTCATTCAGGATAATTCAGTTGCATTCCCTCCAGTTATAATTCTAACATTCTCATTTTGTTCTCCTTATTAAATTGTCTCTTTATACCACAACATCTGTCCTGTCTAATTTCCTGATTTTGATTTCCATGCTTGTTTTGTCTTATTTTGGGGAATAGATTCAAATCCAAAGATGGGACAGAAAAAAAATTCTGAGAGAACTCCACATTATTTTCCTTTCCCTGTTGAATTGGAATTCATGTCTTGAATATTGACTTTTGTTTAAATTAGTCATTATTATAGTTTTCCCCTGCCCAGTTCATTTCAAATGTAACTACTCATTGGTATTTACTTCCTGATCCTAATAGAAATAGATCTTATTTTTAAAATTGTTTTCTGGGTGACTTTTGGGAAACATCCTCTCCCTTTTATGGCAATTCTACTTTAATTATTCAATTATTTTCAACTCTAGTTATTGGCAGGTGAAAATTAGTACTGCCACAAAGAATGGTGTATTTGTGATTCTTAATCCAGGTGGGGAACTGTATCAACTCTCATTAAAATTAAATGGAATATCATTTCTTAGTATTGGCATAAGACTTTGAAGGCTTCAAGAGACAAAGTGTATAAAAGGCGAAAGATTTATACGATCTGAAGAGAAACCAGAGTATGTTATGAAAATGGAAATAAAAATATGGTTTTTTTAAAAAAAAAGAGACAAAGTGTATAAGACTGAAAAAAAAAGTATGTAGTTCATTTTGTTGATGGTGATAATTACAACATCATTTTATAGGAGTTTATCTACTGCACATTCAAAAGTGATATGCTTTATTTTCATTAATCAATAAAAATTATAAAATGGTATAAAATATATTTTGCTATTGATGAGGATGGTGATGATAAAATGAACATTTTTTTACAGTAAAATATCTTCTAATCAGTCTAAACTCCTACGCTTGATTTTTGCTATTCAAGTGGTCAATAGGAAATCCCAGCTCCTGCGCAATTTCACACTTGGCTACAACATCCATGACAACTATATGAACACCATTGGCACTTCAGATGCCTTGATGGACATGCTCTCTACTGGCAAAGCCAATGTTCCCAACTACAGCTGTGGAAAGGAGGACAACCTTTTGGCTTTTATTGATGAAGCTAACAGGGACATCTCCATCCAGATGTCAAGAATAGTCGACCCCTACAAGGTCCCACAGGTCTGTATGTGTGTCCCTCCATTTAGGAAAGTGAGTGGATTGAAGGACATGTAAGCAATAAATCCAACCATATCTATTTGTTTTCTCCATGATCACTCTAGTTATGTTGTCTAGTGATGGGTTTGACATTGGGAAGGGGGACACATAAAAGCAGTCACATCATCTCATGACACAATCCCCATTGCTTTGGGAGCTTCTGCTGCACACTTGAGAACCTAAGGAGAGGCACTGTGTCCAATCAAAGAATCTTCTGTACAAAAGAAGCACTGATGGAAAGCTCTTGTTTGTTCATCTTTTTAGCCAAATAATAATATTTTCAATGATATACAAAAACCATATTCATGAAAAGAATCCCAATGCCTTATCTTAGTTTGTGAGACATATAATACATATAAGACAAACTGCCTACAATCTGGAGTTTGATCCTGACAGAGCTCAATGTTGATTCAACCTTCCATCCTTTCAAGGTTGGTGAAATGAGAGCACAGATTTTGGAGGCAATAGGTTCACTGTATAAACCATTCAGAGAGTATTGGAAAGCATTATGAGGTGGTATACACTCTGTAGTGCAGGTGGAACAATCTGGAGCTGAACACACTTAAAACTGTAAAGATAAAAGTTATTTTAGGAGGAGCCCTCCTATTCTACCACCTCTTACAATATTAGCCAACACAGTATCAACATCAGAACTCTTCTAGTTTCCAGGTTCTATAATCTGCATCAACTTAGAAATTCAGACTGTTTAAGGAGCTGCTGTTACAATTTTACACAGGACTTATTAAGTCTCGCATTTGTACATCTATAACTGGTTTAGTACAGCAACTAAACAGGGCAGGACAGATTCCAATTGATAGTTATGACTGCAGAAAAAAACAATTTCAGCCACCCTGCCTTCCATTGAGGATTGAGTCAGATTCCAATGAGCCAGAAAGAGGGCTGAGAAAATATCTACAGACCCCTCACGTCGTGGACATAAATTCCTCCCCTCAGAATGCTGCTATAGGGCATTGAATGCCAATACAGTTTTTTCCCCTCATTCCACCACTCTATTTGAATACCTAATTAACACAGCATTGTCTTATGTCTAAGAATATTTACTCATGTTGTATGACATTATTATTATTATTATTATTATTATTATTATTATTATTATTATTATTATTATCATTATCATCATCATCATCATCATCATCTTTCCTACTACCTTCTTCTTTTGCTATCTTATGATTATTTTATGTTTGTATGTACACTTATTTGTATGTACATGTAATTTGTATGTAAATTGATTGTATTATCTTGTTGTTTATACATATATTGAGAGCTTCTGCACCAGAGACAAATTCCTTGTGTGTTCAATCACACTTGGTCAATAAAGTATTCTATTCTATTCTATTCTAGTCTAGTCTAGTCTAGTCTAGTCTGGTCTAGTCTCGTCACTATTACTTTTGCTAATAGGTTTATGATCAAATTCATAATAAAAGTCTTGTGGAAATTATTTTTTTACTGGCTGATCTATTCAAGAAATATCCCTCTCTGCAATCATAGTTTGCATACATAAAAATTAATGAGAAAGATGATACAATTCAGCCTGATTAGTCAAATGATTATTATGTCTAAAACAATATCCTGTTCCTCTTGAGTAGAATTCAGAGTGGAAAGATACAGAGTATACCTATAAAGAAGTACAAAGAATAAGAAGGTTCTAGACTCAGACAATACATTATTTACAATTGCTTTGTCATGAACCATCTAATGACACAATATATCAGTCAGGGGAAAACCAAGTTTTACTATCCCTATAAAATCCCTTATTAATAGTTATTAATAAATCAAACTGGTCTTTGGAAAATGACATGATAGCCAGTCATGGCTATTTGATGGTATAAGACAATAGAGCAAGTAACCCCATTCCTTATCTAGTTGTATTTTTTTCTGAGACTGGAACTTGGCTCCCTCCTCATCAAAGGAATTGTTTTAGATCCAGGGCATAAGGGAAATTACCAATTAGATTTTTTTTTTTAAAAAATGTAGCTATCCTATTTATTTAGCCCCATTTACTGTATTATATAAAGCCAAGATTTGCCAGTGCTCTGATATTGAGCAGAAGTAGGTGAATTTCTGAGATTTCTAGCTGCTGGCTGTAGTCCAGGTAATTGCACAACAATATTGTGACTAGTGGTCCTGGATCTATTGTTTCTAAAAGGTGAAGAAGACAATTTGAATTTGTTCTTGCCATATAAATTATTACACGATGTAGATTGTACCTGGACCTCAATTTCATTGGGAGCTTCCTCATTGCTGATATCAGAATCAGCAGCAGCAGCAGAGGGATCTTCATCGTCCATTACAAAATTTTCATCACAATCTGATTCCACTTCACTCAGATCACTCTCGGCCTCTCCATATCATTTTAGAACAGTTTCTTCAAAGTTTGGATCACCAAATCGCACACTTTTGGCAGAAAACCTGGCCCCGACATTATCTTAAAAAATGTTAAGAAGATCTGCGGCCAAAATGACTGAAACTCAAATTCAAATGCTGCTACAGAAAACACCAACTAACTGGTGCAAGTGTGATGCTGCATACACTCTTACTGGTGGGAAAACAAAAGCTATTCACAACTGGAATGGTTCATTTCTAAGAATAGGGGTGTTCCGAACATTTTGGAAAACTGTTGCAGTCACTTCGACTGCAGGTCTGTGGTTATGGGTTAAATGAAAGTCCTATTGCAATGCTTATATCAAGACAACAACATATTTCCTCTGTGGACAGAATTTAAAACTTACATACAAATTAACTCTTTACTTGAACAAAACGTTTCAGCCAAATCTGTAAATATGGGTCTGATTGTCAAAAAATGTAGAGGTGATGCATAATATGATTTGCATTCTTTATTCTGATTCTTATTTAATTTGTTTCTTGTGTTGTATTTTTCCTGGTCTTGTTAATGTTCTGTGTTTAATATTCTGTATCTTGATATGGTCTACCAGGTAATCAACAAAGCAGTATTCTAATTCTATATGTTCATGACAAAACAAGTCGAATGTATTGAAAGCTAATAACTGACCCTAAATATGGCATTCTTCACTGCTTTTCAGATCCGTTCAGTTGCTTCAGAAGCTCTGAGTGATAAAAGTCAATTCCCTTATTTCTACCACTTGGTCCCCAAATTAGGGATTCTCTACCCAGGAATTGTCCAACTCCTCCTCCATTTCAGATGGACCTTGATTGGCCTCTTTGCTTCAGACACAGAGAAGGGAGAGAATTTCATGAGGAACTTTACTCCTACGCTTGTCAGGAATGGAATTTGTATTCTTATATCACAACAATTGTCAATCACCACAACTACAGCAATGCTTAGGGATGCCATCTCTAAGTGGAGGCAAGTCAATGTCTTTGTTCACTTCATAGATTATTTTTCCCTTTGGGACAGAATTCAACTTTTCCATTCAACACTTAACAGTTTGCCAGAACCTATTGAAGGGAAAGTCTGGATAATTTCAGGTTTTGGAGAATTGCAAATAAGAAGACAAGCATTTTTAAAATATGTCCATAGTGTTTGGACCTACAGTTTTCAGTGGAAAAAAAGACCAAATGACAGTTCCTTTGATCCAGATCTCATTGTGCAACTGCAGTTTGGAGATCAGTCACTTCACTGTTCTTTTTCAAAAGACCTTATTTCTGTCAAAGGCCGGAGAAGATGCACTCAGAAATCTCCACTGAAGACCAAAGTGGAAAGAAATAAGATCTGGAACCGATATAACCACCATGTTTACAGTTTGTTTAATACTCTGGCCCATGCTTTGAATGCTGCATATTCCTCCATATCCAAGAGGAGAAGGAAAGAGGGAGAAGAGAGGCTAGGGACTCAAAGGCTGCAGCCATGGCAGGTATGGGGTCCTGACAATGATCCATCAAAGTTACTTTCTTTGGATAAGGAATACAAAGGAGACAAAATTCACCTTTTTGTGCCTCAAAAGGCCAATAAGTTTGACCAATCCAATCACTTTTGGATAATTTCCCTTCGGCGAGGTCTCACTACCCTCTTCAGGCTGGTGTTTTTAGCTTTGTGTTTGTGTGAGTAAAGCGTGGTCAGAGCTGCTGTCTTCAGATAGATAGATAGATAGATAGATAGATAGATAGATAGATAGATAGATAGATAGATAGATAGATAGATAGATAGATAGATAGATAGACAGATATTGATATTGATATTGATATTGATATTGATATTGATATATCCAAGTCTGGATTATAAAATTAATACTGTTTAGGTGCTTTGGAGAATAGCTTGACTCACTGTACTTTGTGGCAATCCCTGAGATACTGGAACACTTTGTACTTTCAGAATTATGTTAAGGTAGCATTACAATATAGTAGAATTAGCTTATCTGGTCATCTTTCATGGCTGGTCTACCAGGAACAACATCAGCCTCACAGCTTTCTTTCTGACAAATCCATGCTTTCTCGTAATTACCCTGTTGTTTTCAATGGCTTTATGAATAATATCTGCGTTTGTTTTTTGTGACCCTTGTGATTCTTTATCAATTTTATTCATTATTTATTTTATCAATATATTGTTTGCCAATATATCATTGTCAAGATTTGCTAAACTTTTCTTTTTCTCTTTTGAGGATAGTGATAACACTTGTTCTCTTAGCTCAGGATATTTGCAAGTTACACAGCTTTGGCAGAAAGATTCAATTGTGAAAAGAACGTGTGGGATAAGAAGCCAAAATTTCTGCTTTTAAGATTCTTGGATGCTTCATTCCAGCTTCATCCCTTTCTGAAGAAGAATGAATTTTGCAATCTTTCCCTGCTTAAACTGTACTTGGATCAAAATGGTGATGTAGCAGCAGATCTGAACATCATAAGCATGTTAGTTTTTTCCGGGGAAGATCCCATTAGTAAACAACTAGGCAGTTTTGAAAGACAGAGAATTATTATCAATCAAGATGCTCTTTCACAGCTAAAGTTACTCAACAAGGTGGGTGAAATATTGGCATCATTTCTCTGTTTTCCAAACATATTTCAACTGGCTATATTTCAACTGGCTAAGCCTATTCACCAAATATAATGACCTTCAATGAAAATTGAATTTGAGGAGTAGAACTCTTAAAGTTTTCATAAATAGCTTGGGAGGCTTCAGTACGATTGGCAAGGTGTCCTTTAGATGCTGTAATATGGAACACTGTTTCAAATTGATTCAGCTATGTCCAACATGGGATGCTGAGTGACAATTCTTTAGGACTCAGATCATGACTATTTTGTGTCCCCTATGCAGTGTGGTATCTGTATAAAACTGGTGAAAGGGTAAATCAAGTCTTGGGGATTTGGTGCTGATAACATCAACTTGTCTTGTTTCCTTGCCTAAGATTAGCAAAATAGAATGAAAGTCTTTTGATCAATGCCCACATTCCCAGTGGGTGAAAGAGGCAAGAATAAGTCTAATCAAGGCTGGACATACTTCTTGTTGTTACCATTGGGAAATTTGCTTTGAATTCAGGGTTTTCTTGCCATGGTTGGGAAGGTTTATAGTCTGTGATGTTCTTAAATAGAACATACATAGTCAGAGTTATCCAAAGTTGTCTGTCATGCCAAGGGGATAGAAGAATAGGTCTTCCACTCCTGGGGAGAAGGTCCAAGGCTTTCCATTCACATGAAATCATAACGACTGTTGTGATGTGCCCTGAGTGAGAAAACTAAAGCACTGAAACAAGGTTTGATCCGAAGAAAAACTCTTCCTCATATTGGAACAAATGAGGGACAATTTGGAAAAAAAAAGGTTTTTAGCTTATCCCTTCATATGGAACATTCTTGAATGAATTTTTTTTCATTGTTAGTTACCATAAATGTCTGTGGGAAAAAGATCCAAATGTAACCAATAATAAATGGCATGCCGACTGGTGTGACCTAATTGTGGTTTTTCAACAGAAAGGACCTTTTTTTGGATTGATTTTAGAAACAACTCTTGCTGTCCTAGGGCTCATATTCACATCCCAGGTGACACAGCAAAAAAAATGCCTGACTTATCATTTTCGAGGAAGACATTCTCACAACTCACCTCCATCTCCTCTTACTCCAATTCTAGGCAATCAGTTTTAGTCTTAGTTCACCAGCATGGTGGCCATATAAAATTAGCAGATAAGCATATAAATAAACAAAGAACAGATGCATTAAGGTTAACAGCCCTAATCTGTAATGAAATTTTCCTTTGTATCTTAATTGGAAAGCTTTCCTCTATACTTTAACTTTCAAATGGGACTGGTGTTGCAATGATACATGTAGTCCAGCAGAAGCTTTTTCAGATCCAACTGGTCAGAAGTTTCTTTCTTCATCACAGTTTTATTCTGTTTAGATAAATTTAGTGAAGTAAAAATTTCATAAACTTTTCACAATAAATTTCATTCTAAACTTTAATATAACTAATGCATCTTAATTTAAATTCATGGGCACATGGAGAAAGGAGGAATGTATGCTAATATAACCACGTGGAGGCACCACTAGTTATTCATGCTTAAATATTTTCTCCATTGCTTCTCTCCAGAATTTATTAAGTAGAAATGTCCTTTCTTGCAATGTGATAACACAAAAGCAAAAGGGAGGAACTAAATCTCTTGCAACTATTGGGAGTTCAATATTTCTTATTTACCTAAGGGAAGTCCAGCAACTACTTGACTAATGGTCATGTTTATCTCCATTTTTCATTAAAGATGAGTTCATACACGCTTGTCATTCCTTGTTTTTCTTCTTAGACTCTGCCTCAGTCCAAATGTGGGGAAAATTGTCAGCCTGGATTTTTCAAGAGGGCTCGGAAAGGAGAGCCAGTTTGCTGTTATGACTGTGTTCCTTGTCCAGAGGGGACCATCTCCACTCAGGAAGGTGAGTAACACCACAGAAAAGGGTATTGCATTAAATGAAAGCATTTTGATCAACATTCATTTTAAAAGAAACACATCTAAGATTGACAATTTCATGGTTCTTCTTCATTTTCAAGGTGCCCAATTTCCTCCATAATAGGAGGAATAAGAAAAAGATCTTGAAGGATGAGGTAGGAAGAGATATAAGAACATGGTGGATCATGCGAAGTTTTCTTGCCAGTTTGGAACTGTCCTCCCATTTTTACCTTTCTTAGGAACATCTGAATTTTTTGAAATTGAGGAATGTGTTAAGGTCAATGGCTTTTGCTTGCTGAACCCAGTTTATATTACAGCCAAAAATATATTGTATACAAATCAATCAATAAATGTATTAACCAGTCTTTATTTAGATCATGGAACCACATAAGCAGAAAGATGTAAACCAGGGGACCATGGAGGGAGAGAGTTTGGGTTCAAGGGACAAGAGAAATATACACAAAAACTCATCATAAAAAAACATGGAGCAGTTTTGTGTGAAAGCAGGAATGTAATTTAAATTTATTATTATTGGGGTAATAATGCCTTTTTTATAATTTGCCTTTTTATTTTAGTGCTTTAATTTTCCTTGGATTATGGATCAAGAGGTAAAACACAAATTTTGTTTATAGCCATTTCAACATTCCCAGATTCACCATTGCCACTATCATAGTTTCCTTGGTTGGAACAGCACTTGGGATATATAAATTGTCCAGAATGCAATGTGTTGGAATGCAGTGTTGGGTTTCACTATATTCATGCATAGGGTTTGAGCTGCACAGGCTACCAATGTCTCTCTAAGTGCATTCCAATTCACTTTTAAAGTCCTACATGTTATAGAATCAGGGTATCTATAGGACTTCCTCTCCTTGAGGATGTCTGCACCTAGTAGAAGATCAGACAGATTCCTGAAAAAACTAGCAAATAATGTTGTCTCCCAAAAGGCAGATAAGGGAATAGAGAGTCAGCCCTACTGGACTTAATTTTCACTAATAGTGAGATAGTGTGATATATACACTAATTTGTGTATATTAAAGGTTTTTTTTTCTGGGCTGTAAGCAGTCCAAAGTTTGCTTTAAGTTGATTAGACAGAAAGATATGTATGCACGGACATATTAACTATTTACTATGGCTTCCTTGTCCAGTATCAGTTATTATTTATTTTGTATGGTGTAACAGAATTCAGCATTAAGATAAAATTCACACAAAAAAAATCCCAAACGTGCCCTTGAGATTATGTAGTTCTTGCAAGGATCCAGGGAGTCTTCTGAGAGGGCATTCCATCACAATATTAGATAATGTTTGCAGGATATTCCCACATTCACAGTTAGTATCATCAATTAGCTCCCTCCGCAATATTGGCACCTCTTATGGTTGGCACCTGCTATGATATCCATCTTTCTTGAAAGGTGAAAAGAGATATAAAGGAAATATTACTTTCTCCTTTCTCAGATATTGAAAAATGCACCAAGTGCCCAGATGATCAATATCCAACTCAGAGCAGAGTCCAATGTATCCCAAAAAGAATAACTTTCCTCTCCTATGAAGAACATCTGGGCTTCATCCTGGTATCAATTGCCCTGCTCTTATTCCTATCCACGGGATTCATTTTAATCATATTCCTTAAATACCTAGAGACTCCCATTGTCAAAGCCAACAACAGGGACCTCTCCTTCATCCTCTTGGCCTGCCTCTTGCTTTGTTTCTTGTCCTCCTTTTTCTTCATTGGACGACCAAGTAAAGTCACCTGTCTTCTCCGGCAAACAGTGTTCAGCATTGTCTTCTCAATAGCTGTGTCATCTGTGTTGGCCAAAACAATCACAGTGGTGCTGGCATTCTTAGCCTCAAAACCAGGGAACAAAGTGAGAAGATGGTTGGGGAAGCGCTTGGCCAACTCTATAATCCTTTCTGGTTCTGCTGGACAAATTTTCATCTGTGCCTCATGGCTTGGAATGTCACCCCCGTTCCCTGACTCTGACCTGCACTCCCAGCCTGGAGAGATCATCCTGCAATGCAATGAAGGCTCTGTCACCATGTTTTATGTTGTCCTTGGCTATATGTGTTTCCTAGCTGCCATTTGTTTCACTGTAGCTTTCCTGGCCAGGAATCTGCCTGGGGCCTTCAATGAAGCCAAGCTGATCACCTTCAGTATGCTAGTCTTCTGCAGTGTCTGGATCTCCTTCTTGCCCACCTACCTGAGCACCAAAGGAAAGTCCATGGTGATTGTTCAGGTCTTCTCCATCTTGGCCTCCAGTTCAGGACTGTTGAGTTGCATCTTCTTCCCCAAATGTTACATTATAATCCTGAGACCAGATCTAAACACTAAGGAACATCTTATGATAAAAGTAGGGAAATGACTGTGAAATTGTTTCTTAGGCTTGTGACATTTTATTTTTTCATTGTACTTATTGGGGTTTTGTATTCTTCCTTTGTATTAATGTGACAATTAAGGTTATTTAAAACTTAGTTGCTCCCTTGTTGCAAGATGTCTTATTTAATGAAATAAACATATAAAGAATGTAAGACTAATGAAATTAAATTCCAACATTATCATCAAACAGTAAAATAAACAATTAATAATTAAAATTGCCATGCAGCCAGAGATGAACAAGCTAAAAAAACTTAGTTATATTAAGTAAAGACAGCTGAATAGAAGGAACAAGACTCCCCAAAGAGAGAGGGAAGGAGTCTTTTGCCTGAGGTGTCTTGAACTCTAAATCTGCGTGAACATAGTCACTTTCGCTCTACTGTATATGACTTTCTCTTGAAAGTAGGTGTGAACAGTGGAGGTGGGTATCAAGATTATGCAGATGACTCCTCATCCAACACTCTGGATGTCTACATCAGTTATTTTTGTAGGTGTTAGGTGAATTACGGATCTTATGGGACCTCAGAATTCCGTGACTCTGTGTTGACTCTATCCTAACATCCTTTCTGGACATGTCCAAAAAGTAGAGACCCTGTTTCAAAACAGTGCCAGAAGCTTTCAGCATTCAGCTATGTAAATGAGAAAATAATCCCATTTTCTAAAGGTAGAAAATGACAGGAAGAATCCACCTTCTCTGGAAGCTATCCAGAGACAAACTGTCTTTGCAGTACCCAAACCTAGGGAAGTAAAAAAATGCAGATTTCAGGCATATGGGAGGCTATGTGGGAGAGATAGTGATGGAAGAAATGTCCATCTGGGTTCAGTTCCAAATGGGGAAAAAGACACTGAATTCATGGAAGTTGCTTAGAAAGAAGGTTTAATGGTGGTGGGCAGGACCACATGGTTTGAAATCCTGGGCAAAAAGGCAACTGGGGGAGGGGTGGAGATATGGGGGAAGGAGAGAGGAAGAGGGAGAGGGAGAGAGAGATTGATTTATACCCTCCGGTGGGCTTTGAATTTGAGCCTGTATTCTGATTGGTTGTCAAACTCCCATGGGGCCACGCAGCGGCAAGATTTTAGTCTGGGCCCTTGGTTAGCTTTTCAAACCAGGGTCCTTATATCTTGGTACCAAAATAAAAGTATTATTCTATATTACACCTTGTGTCCGGTGACTTATCGGCTTCGACACCAAGCAAGAGCCTAGTTTTGGGGACAACAAGTTTATTCAGAAAGATCAATGTGGGTTTTTACTTAAATGACAAAATATGACAATGTGAGAACTGTATTGGATATCACAGCATATTTAAAACAACAAAACGAAAAAAGCAACATAGTTCTTAGATGCAGAGAAAACCTTTGATAATTTGCATTGGCCTTTTTTGCTTAACATTCTGGAAGATATGAACTTTGCTGAGAATTTTATTCAAGAAATTTAATGTTAGAAAGGTCCAATTACGATTAATGGTGATCTGACTAAACCATGTGATATCTAGAAGAGGACAAGGCAAGGTTGTCCTTTATCCCCATTGTTGTTTATCTTAACTCTTGAAATGTTGGCTTGTCATGGCCCAGGAGAAAGGAGAGCAGAAGGGAGGTTCTGTTATGTTGATTGCCTGGCAACAGTAAAGATTCCGATCAGTGGCAGTTGGCAGCAGCCACATTTCAAGGAGAAACAGCCTATATGAAAGAGAATGGGTCCCTTCTCTTCTTTTTGCTGGAAAGGCCATTTAGTGCTCAAGCATAGTCCATGTTGTATGAATTTCACTCTTGACTATTAGGTCATTGGAATGGCTGAGAACTCTGACCTTGTTCTTGAGCCTTGGACCTCATTTGCACATTCGTCTTTGGAGGACATCATCTGCAGAATGAGTTTACCCTGCCACACTTCAGCCATGTGTAGTGTGAGAAAACCTCCCCTGTGGAACTCATACAGATTTTGGGTCCATGACCTCATTTGAAAGATGCTGAGAAGTGATGGAGATGGAGACAGATCTTTGCTTGTACTGTGGTGGCCAAGGACATATGGCAACAAAATACTTACCCAGAAATTCAGCCCTGTCCTCTTGGGAAATGGTTCAGATCTAGGTGGAGTCCTAAATCAGGATCAAGTTCTGACAAAACAAGCCAAACACCTTGTCCCATTCCTTCAAAAAACCTAGTGGTTTCAGTGCAATTGCTAGTAAGGAAAGAGAAACTGGATTCTGCTGTTCATTGGCCACACTTAGCAGGGATGGAAAACATAAGAATTGTAATTTGATTCAATGCTGTCTCAGGCAAAGTGAGATGAAATATATTGTAAGCATCTATGTGTCTTGGTGATATTCTCCCAATAAGGAGATGAGGGTGAAATTGGGGCAAGCAAAGAGAAGCAATTTTATGGATTTGACAAAAGTTGTCACTTTCTCTTTGTTTCCACAAACACACAGACACACACACACACACACACACACATGCACACACACACACACAAATATATATGGTAACTTAAGAATGTTGATTCAGCAATTGAACTTCTCTATGTCTCAAGAACCTTGGTGGGGGTGAGATGATGGGGACACAAGGAAAGTTTGCTTGTGATGGTCCTAGTTTTGGTTCTTAAACTAAATCAACTAAAAGAGACTTCCCCAGATTATATCAAGGGCTTTTTACTGGAAAGTTTTGTAGGAATGGAAATGTGGAAACATGAAGGGACAATTTATTATGCTTGGTGGGCATGTAAAAGGGCTTTATCATTAGTTTCAAACTCCTATATTCAAAGAGAGGATTTTAAAGATAAATATTCAATTTAAGTGTCTATGGAGATTCTTGGTCATCCAGGCCATGGTTGTCCTGAAAGTATTTTGCAAGAGGCAACTGGATTTTTGTGGTTTTCTTTGAAGATGTTTCACTTCTAATCCAATAAGTTTCTTTGCGGCTGCAAAGATCTCTACTTGGGTTTTTTCTTGCAATTCAAGAGATCAATCAACATCTCCAATTCCTTCCAAATGTTCACATGGGGATGGGGTAGAATAGGGTTTTTTTAATGGTTTTATTATATGATGGCATTTTAAATTTTTAAATGTTATAACTAGTTCCTATTCACCTATCTGTGAGTTGAGCAGTTATATAAAATTGTTAATTACATACGTACATACATACATACATACATACATACAGTCATTTCAATGGGAATAATTTTTGAAGCTTGGAGTCTGTGCACTGCAGAAAATGGCACAGGACTAACCTCCTTCAGAGTCCTTGATCCTTTATCCAACCATTCCTAAGGGAATGCAGTAAGTCTGTTGAGATTCTTGTAATATGGGGGACTAACAATAGCACTTCTATTTGATCCTGTTCATGAGTGGTTCTAATTGCTTGTGTCTAACATATTTTCTTTGATTCCTACATACAATCGAAATGGACATAATAGATATCTTCATTCAAATAAAAGGAACATTCCAGTTCTGCCAGTATCATAATTGTTTATGTTTCATGTTTTTACATTTATCCTGCTACTAAGTTGTTCTTTTGTGTTAAGGTCTGGCCTCAGAAGGATAATGTAGGACTTGGGGATAAAGATACAGCCAAGAAGACCAGCACTGGAAGCCAAGATGGAGAAGATCTGAACAGCCACCATATATTTCCCCTTGGTGCTCAGATAGGTGGGGACAAAAGTCACCCAGACGCTGCAGAAGACCAGCATGCTGAAGGTGATCAGCTTGGCTTCATTGAAGGCCCCAGGCAGATTCCTTGCAAGGAAAGCCACTGTGAAGCAGATGACAGCCAAGAAGCCCAGGTAGCTGAGGGTGATGTAGAACATGGCATCAGACCCTTCGTTGCATTGCAGAATGAACACTTCAGACTGGGAGTGGAGGTCAGAGTCAGGGAATGGCGGAGAAATTCCCAGCCAGATGGAACAGATGATAATTTGAACAGCAGAACAAGAAAAGATGATGGAATTGGTTAAACTTTTCCCTAACCATCTCTTCACTCGGTTTCCTGGTTTTGTGGCCAGAAAAGCCAGCACCACAGTGATAGTTTTTGCCAACAAAGAAGACACGGCTACTGAGAAGACGATGCTGAAAACTGTTTGTCGGAGAAGGCAAGTGGCTTTTCTTGGTTGACCAATGAAGAGAAAAGGAGACAAAAAACAGAGCAGAAGGGAGACAAGGAGGATGTAAGAGAGGTCCCGATTGTTGGCTTTGACAATAGGAGTTTCTCTGTATTTAAGGAATATGATTGAAATGAATCCCGTGGTTAGGAATAATAGTAGAGCAAAAGAGGACAGAATGATCCCCAGATGTTCTTCATAAGTCAGAAAGATTATAACTTTTGGGATACATTGGACTCTCTTCTTATTTGAGTATTGATCATCTGGGCACTTGGTGCATTTTCCCATATCTAAGAAAACCAAAGGATTATTTTTTTTAAAAAAAAACCTCTCCTTTCATATTTTAAGAGTCATTGGATACAAGATGGGTGGCAAATAAATTTCATAATCAATCAATCAATCAATCAATCAAATTAGCTTCTTGAGGTAACAGCTGATACTGTGAACATTTTCCAAGATGCATCTCGTAGCATCTTACTAGAAAAAGGGTAACATGATATTATAGAATAGAATATAACAGAATAGAGTAGAGTAGAGTAGAGTAGAGTAGAGTAGAGTAGAGTAGAGTAGAGTAGAATAGGGTAGGGTAGGGTAGAGTAGAATAGGGTAGGGTAGGGTAGGGTGGAGTGGAGTGGAGTGGAACGGAATGGAATATATAATTTTATCTTTTTTCTGTTAAGATGCTAAGACATGCATCTTGAAGAATGCTCATGGCATCAGCTATTGTCCCAAGAAGTGAATTTTATTTATATAGATAAGTTCTATGGAATTGGGGGAAATCCTGGGACTTGAAGAATTTCCAGTGAAATGTGGAGAACCTTCATAGTAACCTACAATATTAGAGATAATTAATGAGTCATTTAGTCTTTCTAGACACACTTCTTGGAACCTGTCACATGGCACCTCTTAACATTCAAACCCAGAGAATGTCTGGAATAGAGAGCAAAACCTAATTACTTTGAAACTAGCATATGTCAAGAAAGATTTCCATGTTAATCCCAGTTAGATAGATAAACAAACAAAAATATTTATACAATTTGTAGGCTGCCTTTTTCCCTGTGATTCTGCATCACTTGTTATTAAAAAATAAAAATCAGAAAAAGAAAAGAAATCCCTGAAAGGTGCTACATAAATTTGGTCATTAAAGATTTGGTCATTTTGAGTCTATTAGACCTTTCAAAAGTGGTTAAATGTAAAAAAAAATGGGAGGGGTATCTAATTCATATAATGTGGTTTTTTTCAAGCCAAAGCTCCATTTTAGTTTCAAAACATTGCATATCTTAATATACTTTAAAAGAGGAGTAACAGTCTATTTAATTTTAAGAGATAAATTAAGTAGAATATATTAACTTATATTCTAAACTATGTACTATGTACATTTTACTGAAGAGGTTTGGTTCAACTGACTTTGAAGTTGTATAATTTTATGTATATTTTAAAAAATATCCTGATCTTATTACTTCTTTAAGTAGTAAATGAGAAGAATATCGGACCTTTTTTTTGGTAAGATTTATATTCTAAGAATGAGCAGATGAAGTAATTTGTTTTCATGCTCTGAAGATTTATTGGTAAATTCAAATATTGAACTAGTTTCGTACGGATATAAATCAATAGTACATCTTGTACTTTTAATCAATTCTCCATTTCCCCCTCTTTTTTATTAGGTTTATCACTATTTAACAAAAAAGAAAAGGAAATATAACAAGTAAGAAACTCCAGTCGTGATGGTACAAAGAAGTTTAAACTAACATTAACAACATGGTTTCCAAGAAGATTTATCATGAAGGGGGTTAAACTAGAGCTCAGATTGTTCAACTGGATTAAAAATAATGTTGATGTTTTACCTTTCAATCCATAAAGTGGACAGTTATAGCTGTCCACTTTACATATATAGGAGAAAATTAACTATATTTACACCAATAATTGTACATTTACTTTAATCTCACAGCAATGGCATCTTGCTGGCCACATGACCATGGAAATATCTTCAAACAATATTCGCTCCCTTGACCAAGAAATGGAGATGAGCACCATCCATTAGAGCTGGGCATGACTGGACAGGGGAAACCTTTACTTTTACCCAAGTCTGGTTCAGGTGATGAAATGCAATGGATCTAAGACAATTCCTCAAGTTTCAAAGAACTCAGAAGTTCCTAAAAGGTAAACATGGAAAGAAACAGCCAAACAAATAAGTGGATGAGATATTTTCTTGGCCAGTGGCAAAGCTCATCCAATCTGCCACATCTATCTCTTTCCATATCTTTTTTCAAGTTTTTGCCATTCTTCCTGTTAGATATGAAATTACGCAGTTTGAAAATAAACAGGGAAACAATTGAGCAATGTGACAAGGTGACTTTTAATCAAAGTGCTCTGGATAAATCCATTTCAACAAAATCCACCTTTCCTCTGGTGTTACTCACCTTCCTGAGTAGAGATGGTCCCTTCTGGACAAGGAATGCAGTCATAGCAGCAAATGGGCTCTCCTTCACGAGCTCGCTTGACAAATCCAGGATGACAACTTTCCACACATTTGGACTGAGGCAGAGGCTAAGCAGAAATAGAAAGAAACCAAACATATGTTAAGACTCACTGGGGTGAGCATTTCTAACCAGTGAAAATTATCCAAGGGCTTCAAACATTTATTAGTGTAGACTCTGCATATTTCTCATATTTCACATGGCAATGAAATATTTTTGTGCTTTGTAAAATTTTCAGGGACAAAGTGAAAAAGGTGTAAGCATTTACCAACAACCTGTGGTTTCCTACCGAAATCTATTTCAATATGCATTCCTGCATTCTAGGTACACTTGAAGTTAAAATATGTATTGATGTTAAATTTAATTTAAACTTCTACAATTTTATCACGTTTTTAAAGTTTATGAATGAATATTTTGAGTACAGTGTATTGTCCAGCCATATCATTTTTACAAAAGACAAAATAATAATAATAATAATAATACATATCCTGATAGTAATAATAATACAACATAATAATTCTAACTATATTTATATTCACTTATTTATGTTCCTATTAATTATATTAGCTACTTGAAATTATAAGCAACATTCATATTTTACTTAAATATAACAATGCTGTTTCTTCATCTAATTCTACCTCTTATATCTAACCGTTGATAAAACCTATTCCATGCTAAATAATATTCCGTGTCTCCTTTATCTTTAATTTTCAATGTCAATCTTTCCATCTCTGCACAATCCAATATGTTTTGGATTATATTTTCATTTGGTGGGGTATTCACATTTTTCCAATATTGTTCAAATACAATTCTTGCTGCTGTCAATACATTAAATACATAGTCCCTGTGTCATAACTTTATGGTATTATACCTAACAAAATTATTTCTGGCATTAAAATCTATGTGTTGCTTAATCATCTTGTCCAACCATGTTTGTATTTTTGTCCAATATTTCTTTGCCTTCATACATGTCCATCACATATGATAATAAGTACATGGAGTCTGATTGCATTTCCAACATTTGGTGGACATGTTAAACATTTTTGCTAATCTTGCCAGTGGTGATTCTACAATTTTATAATAGAAATAAATTATCTGCGATAAGTAGAGTATCTTTTGACCAAGAGGATTTTCAAATATACCTTGCAGTTTACATAAAATGTTGCAATGACTCTTTTGAAGTAGTATAACACAATACTTTTCCCATGAGGTTCTCCAGTTAAGATGCAAAAGGAAATTTTGTTATACATTAGTATTATCAGTCTTAGAAAAGATTTTATTTTATTTATATAGTTGTTATCTTGGTAAAATAATGAAGACTAAAGCTGACTGCATTCCTTTGTGCTGCAGGACACAAGAAGGAGCCTTTTCTTGGAAAGATATATTTCAAAGACACTGCTTGATAGATCAAAGTCCTTTCAGAACAAGAACTACAGTTAGGTGACACCAACCAGTACGTAAAGACAGTCCTATATTTATAACTAGTTGAATTTAAAGCTTTCTTTTGCCTAGAGGTGACTTAAGGTAGATAATAGTACAGATAAACTCAATGCAAATCTAATCAAAGTAGGCCAATGGAGTCCTTTAGAGCAGTGTTTTTCAACCACTGTGCCGCGGCACACTAGTGTGCCGTGACATAGTGTAAGATGTGCCATGGGAAAATTACTTTATATATAGTCAATATAGGCACAGAGTTAATTTTTTTTAACATTTTCTAATGGTGGTGTGCCTCGTGATTTTTTTCATGAAAAAAGTGTGCCTTTGCACAAAAAAGGTTGAAAAACACTGCTTTAGAGGGACATTTTCATTCAAGGGGGCTTCAATTGTAGTTCCTCTTACAAGCCAAAGACCAAATCAAACTAGTGTTTTCCTTCAAATTGTCTAACATTATTTTAGATAGCAGTCATAGTTTTTCTTTGGGTCAAAGTCATGTTTCAGGGCTTTAATTTTCTGAATGTGGGTCTCAGGTCAAATGGTGTTTAATTCTAATTATTTCATGTGAACCGAAACCCTTGGACCTCCTTCCTAGGAGCAGAAAGCCAATTGCTATTCAAACTGGTGTGAATGTGGCTTTCCTCCCCACATTCGATTCTGAGAGTAGATCATCCGCATAGGCTCAGACTATTTGAAATGGGCCTGGTCTTATGACTGTAAAACAGAGAAAAGAAGACAATAATTTCCAAACCTTCCTGAGTAACCTCAGCTGTTCTAGAGTATTTTGATTGATAGTAAGTTTCTGTCTTTCAAAAGTCCCCAGTTGCTTTTCGATGGAAGGCTCCTTGTGGCTAACCACCACACCTATGATGTTCAGGTCAGCTGCTAGGTCTCCATTTGGGTCCAGATAAAGTTTTGCCCATGAAATATTGCAAAACACATTCTTGTCCAGGAAGTGATGAAACTAGAATGGAAAAATCCAATAATTCCCAAAAAGAAAACTACATTTCTAATCCCACTTGGTCTTTAGACATTTAATTTTTCTACTGATGTCTCAATTGCAAATATTCTTAGATGAGAGAGAAACTATTGCCCTATCTTGAAAATCAACAACAACCGCAAAAGGTTCAGAAAACCACAGACTTCTCAATCTAATATTAATTTATATGAAAATTCTAGAGCAGATCTTAAAGGAATCATTCTTTAAAATGAAGTCAATGGGGTAGTTACTAAAAGATGAGGATTTGTGAAATCAAAATTCATGAGGCTAATCTCCCATATTTCTTTTTAAATCAGATCATTTTCTTAATAGATAGTGGGAATGCTGTTGATAGAATATATCTTGATTTTTACAAAGTTGGGAATCAGGGGGTAAAACAATACAAAGGAGAAAGCTGGCAGCTGGGCTTATGCTGAAGCCAAGGGCACTTCTCTAGGCAAGGAGAAAGATTTGGAAATTGCCCATCTATGCTCCAAAACGCTGTTCCTTGAGGGATCCACAGGGATCTTGTCAGTTCCTCATTACAGTGCTGAGAACTTAGGAGGGCAGACAGCTCCAAATCTCAGATGAAGAGTATTTACTGACTCTGAACTCGCCAAGTCTACTGTCTAAAGCACATTTCTTTGAGAAATAATTTATATCAAATAAAGATCTTCAACACAATAGAAAAATTAATACTAGCCTGGTGAGAGAACCTTCAGTTCTTGGAGGGGAAATTAAATGATACGTTTTCCAATTGTTTTCATATGCACAATTAAAAAGAAGATTTAATAAAAAGATAACTGAAATTAAAAAACTTAAAACAGCATATGAAACTGAATTATATACAAATGATCAGCATGTAAGAGCAAAGATGCATGATTTTTTGTTAAAATTTGAAACTCAAGAACAGGTTAAGGATTGCATAACAAAATGGACTTCTATTTTTGGTCATAATGTTCAGATAGATAAATGAGAGAGGATGTAATTTGAATTCACACTGTGAAATAACAAGATAATTTTAAATTAAACTAAATTATGTATCATTATGTATCATTAAATTAAACTAAATTATGTATCTGGTATTGTTGGCATTTGTATTATTATGAATCAAGACACTAGAAAATTTATCAAGAGGCATAGTGATATATCAAATCAATGCTGGGAATTGAGAAACATGAAGGGACATTTCAGCCTGAATGGACTTGTGGAAAAGAAAAGTAATATCTATGAAGTATACAAAGGAATTTGTAAATTAATGTAAAGAAACTACAGTGCTTTTATTGGAACTTAAATAGAATGAACTAGCAAAGACCTATGGAAAATTGACTCATTTGGGAGAACTGTATGAATACTAATATAGCCAAGTGGTGGAAGAATATTGAAATTCCTCCAATTTCAGGAATTGATTGTGAAATTATCAGAATTTGCAGAAAATGGCAATGTTCCTTTTGGTCAGGGAGAGAAGTAAAACTTTTTCCTGAATGACTGGAAACATTACATGGACTCTTTGCTGAAGGAAGAAACAAATGAAATGATGTTTTATGGATTTGTTGATTGAAGAACATGTAAATTGAATAATAATTTGACAGGATTTATACAATATCTAAGACAGCAGTCAGTTAATAAGCTTGTAAATGTTTATTGAAAGGAAAGTTGAATAGAATGTATTCTTGATTTCTGTTTCTGTTTCTATCTTTCTTTTTCTATTTTTCTTTTGAATTTATCTTTTACTGTACAACCCAATCTTAATAAAAAAATGTATACGCAACAACAACAGAGTGTAGGATAATAAAAAATGAGCTTAATTACAAGAAATCAGATTCTGACTAAATACTAGGAAAAACACCTCAAAAGGAAGAACAACTTGATGGTGAACCAGAGAAGTTCAGTCTCCCTTTCACTGAAAGGCTTCATGAAAGACCAGGCAGCCATCAGTCAACAAGGCTTTAACTGGGATTCTTGTGGAGGGGGTGAGGCTAGATGGTCTCAGCTGCCAAATCAACTTTATTAATGCAAAATCATTACAGGATATAAAAGGATATATCTTTTTTAAAAAAATACAGTATTTAGCATCATGATATATGATTACTGGACACAAACAAGAAAAACTATCTGTAGGTGTTGAGAACAGTGGCATAGTGGGAAAATAATCAGTAAAACCCAAAGAGATGTTTAATCCTCTCTTTCCCAACCCTTGAACTCCTCAGACGTGACTCATGATCATTGGGTAGAAAGAATTGGACAAGGAAGCAGCAGGTCAAAAGAAGGAGCAGAAGGAAGTGGAAGAGCAGAAGGAGGTTAAAAAGGTTCCCCCTCCCTCTTCCTTTTCAGCTCAGAAGGGACTTAATCTAATGGATCCTTGTCAGAATCCCATACCTGCCATGGCTGCAGCTTTGGAGACACTGAAATCTCTTTGCCTTTGTTCCTTCTCCTCCTGGATCGGGAGTAATATGCAGCATTCAAGGCATGTGGCATAGTCATAACAATACTGTAGCTACGGTGTTCATATTCAATCATGATCCCTTTCCTTTCCTGTAGAGTGTTCAATGGTGCTTTCTCGTTGCATCGTCTCCGGCCTTTCACAGAATAGGCATGCTTGGAAAAAGAACAGTTAAAAGCTTTTTTTTCAAAATCTCTGTTTAAAAGGTAAATGCTTTGAAAAGAATCATATTTCTGCCTTTCTTTTTTCTGGATAAGAAACGACCAAACACTGTGGGTGTGCTTTAAATATTCTTTCATATATTGCAATGCATCTGAAAGAATCCATAAGGCTGTGATGATCCAGACTTTCCCTTCAGTGGGTTCTGGCAGGTGTTGAAGTGCCTCATGTACAGTGATCAGTCCTTGTTCAAACCAACCCATTTCTACAAAGTAAACAAAGACATTGGCCTGTCTCAACTTAGAGAGGACATCACTGAATCTATCTGCAATCATTGAGAACTTATGTGACACAACAACACAAATTCCATTCCTGACAAGCATAGGAGTAAAAGTTCTCATGAAAGTTTCCCCCTTCTCTGTGTCTGTAGCAAAGACACCAACCCAGGTCCATTGGAAATGGAGGAGCAGTTGGACAATTGCTTGGTTCTGGATTCCTTCTTTGAGGACCATACGGTGGGAAAAGGGGAATTGATTTTTATCACTCAGAGTGTCTGAAACCCATTTGAAAATAATCTGTAAAAGAAAGGAAAATTTTTGTACTTTATTTGGAGTCAAGATGAAGACCAAAATATTAATTGAATGAATGTAACTTGGTCTTATAATTATTTTCAGAAATCTTAGATTTGTTTAATAAATAATAACAGGATAATACACTCATTTGTTTTATGATTCATGATTTAATATGTCATATTTCTTCTCTCATAATTCTTTTCATCTCTTGCATTTTCATGAAATTGCAGCAGAAGCCCCAGAATTTATGGGGGTACTCGAATGGGGAGCTAAGGCTGTTTTGATCCTTGTCCTTTCCACTGTGGAGCCCCAATTTATAGTCATGACACCTACAATGATCATAATGAAAAACAGTTCTGGAATTACATGGAGAAGATAAATCTGGAGTTATCACTTACTCACTACCAACTCATATACATACAGTAGTTACACACTCAGATGGAGATCCCAAAGGTGTTTTTTCAAGAGGCAACTGAACTTTGTGGTTCAGGTCTGAAGAAGCTTCTTGGATGAGAAGTGAAATGTCTTTAAAGAAAAACCAGAAAGTCCAGTTGCCTCTTGAAAAAGCACCTTTGGGGAAACCAGAAGTGTTGTGGTGAGACCAGTTGTAAATTAGCAAGCTCCGAGAGGAGATCGCGGAATCCAACCAGACAAACCACTGTCAGGGGGTCTGTGGACTGGAACCATCTTGAAGGTATGGGGAAGAAGGAGAGGTGCCTCAGACTACCAAGAGGAACTGGCAAGTTCCTTGGTAGGTCAGAGGGAAACTTTTTGAATCGACAGTGGGGATAATGGCCATACTCAAAAGAGGATGTAAAAGGGAGAATCCTGGACAACACTTTGTTCATAAATTTGTTATTTGTATTAAAAAACAATAAAAACTTTTTAAAAAAAGAAAAAGTACCTTTGGGACAACCATGACCTGGATGACTGAAAATTTCCATAGACTCTCAGATGGATATATTTAGAGATGGATATACTCTCACACAAACCTGAGGGATTTTGTAGGTGGTTAACATAGTGGATATATGCAGGGAGATAGCATCATTACTTGTATCAAGAAGAGCCAAAAGGTTGTCCTTCCTTCCACAGTTAAAGTTGGGAATATTGGCTTCTCCAGTAGAGAGCATGTCCAGCAAGGCATCTGAAGTCACAATGGTGTTCATATAGTTGTCATGGATGTTGTAGCCAAAGGTGAGATTGCGCAAGAACTGGTGGTTCTTGTTGACTTCTTGACTGGCCAAAATGAAGGGTAGGATTTTCGAATAATCGGTTCTTTCTTTACTGTAATCAGATGTGCTCATCATCATCATGAATCATCAATATTGAATTTATTCTTGTTTGATTCCATAAATCATTTAGTTTTAAACCAAGGCTGATCCAAAACCAAAGGCAAATTATACAAACTGATCAGTACTTAATTTTTATGATCATTGAGAAGATGGGATAGAGATACTCCTCCACCAGGTTAATAATACCAAATATATAGTTATTAGTAGTAGTTTTAAATAGTATAACTAATTTTCATCTGCCCAAAATCAGCCTTCAGTTTGAACTGGTATGCTAAAGGATACCAATAGACAGTAACTGATACAAAGGAGATCAAACAAAGTTGCAAAGAGTATAGTGAAGTACTGTACATCCAAAATATCAATATCCAAGATATTTAGAAGATATTGTAAGAAACTCTAGTACTAGATGATGAGGTTAGATCATGACTATAGTCACTGCCAACTTATAAGACTACGGGAAATGATGGAATATCCACAGAATTATGACAAGTAACTGATAAAGAATCTGTCAAGAGAATGACACAATGGCCAACTGATGGGAAGAGTTCAATTTATTTTCCAAGAGCAAAAAAGAGGCTTAATAGAGTGAACAAAATATCATGCAATATCCTTAATTTCAAATGCTAGCAAACTGATGCTTAGAAGCATCCAATACATATTGAAGCTTTACATGGAAAAAGAGATGCCATATGTCCAACTTGGCTTTCAAGAAGACCACAGATCATGAAATATTACTTCTGATACATGCTCAATACATACTTTGAGAAAGCCAAAGAATGCCAAAGAGAACTAACAATGTGTTTCATTGATTATAGAAATATTGTTTATTGTATTGATCATATCAAGTTATGGGATGTCCTAACAAAAGTGTGAATTCTAAAACAACTTCTTGTCCTCATGGGGAATTGAAGGAGCCACACTACAGACAGAAGATGGTGAAACAGATTGGCTCCAGGATGGCACAGGAGTGCAACGAGGCTGGATGTTTTCCTTTATTTATACAGCCTATATATTGAATCTCTATGTTAGAGGAAGCTGTATTGGAAGAAAATGTGTATGGGTTTAAGAGTGAAAGAAAAATAAAACATCAATAACTTGTCACTACCCTGAGAGTCAAAAATGCAAAGGACCAGCAAGCATAGCAATACAAGCCAAGAAATAGTATGGGGCTAAATGGGACTAAAATTAAACATGAAGGGGACAAATTTGGCAGTGAAGACTTCAAAGTGTTGGAGAGCTTCTGCCTTTTAGGACCAACCATTGATAAATAGAAAAGGAACAAGCAGTCAAGAAAAGTGCTACAGATTAGCATTTGGTAGAGTTGCCATGAAGGGCTTGGAAAAGATACACAAATGCTGTGCTGTGTCCAAACCTATAAATGCCAGAATCATGAAATGTGAAATTTTCAAAAAGACAATATGAGCATTGATGCTTTGATTTTTGATGTTGGTGAAGACTCCTAAAAAAACTGTGGACAGATGGGGAAAAAAATCAATGAATCATATAACAAATCAACCCAGAATTCTCATTTGAGCCACAAACAACCAGCCTCAAATTTTCCTAGTTTGGACTTCCTAGTTCTAGTTTGGAAGTCCTAGTTCTCTAGAGAAGGCTGTGATGCTGGGAAAAGTGGAATGAAAGAGAAGAGACTCACCAGCAACAAGGTGGATGGACGGTTAAGGTAGCAACGGTTAAGGTAGCAAAGGGTGAACCAATGAAAAACCTGAAAGATCAGGTTAGGGACAGATTGTCATAGGAAAAAAATAGCTAGGAGGTTTCGAAGAGCCATGTATTCTATTACTTAACCAACTATTTATTATTTATTATTTCAAAATAATTAAATCATTTAAATACAACTGAATAAAGAAAAGCATGGAATTCATAAATGACATAGAAAAGCAATGGTAAAAAACAAATCTACCCCTTCTATTCCTATAAGGAGCAGACATTTAATATTTATAAGCCATTTTGAAAATGTAGAAGTAGGCTGGACAGAAGAATTACAGAGTTTCAAGAAATTAAAAAAAAAATATTCATAAAATACCTGATCTAAAAGTCATCCTTCTCACTCAACCATGAAAGCGATGGGAAAAGTAGATTTATTTCTACTAAATGAGAGTATAAACAATTGAATCAGCATTGTAAAAGGAAGAGAAGGGCATCTGGACTTAAGACTTCTGTGCCTTTCTTTCCCATGTTCCCTCAGGACTTTTTCTGCATCATTCTTGGATTTGAGCATCTTGTACAAAGCAAGACACAAGAGTGGAGGGATGGAAATTAAAAGAAGCCAAAAAAATTAGACAGTTCCTGTGACTATTATACTATGGATTAGTAGAATAAGAATAAATGAACAAGACCTTAGAAATTCAAATAGAGGGAATGCATGTGTGTTACAGGTTAGATTACTTACACACTATATTGAAGGAAAGGACTCTTGCTGAAGTCAAATGGGTCATACAGAGCAGATGTTGCAGTGACAAGCACACTAATCAGATGGTCTCCTGGCTTGTAATAGTTCCATGGCTTTATCCCACTCTGCTGGTCCACAGTCAGAGAGCATTTGTTTGTGAGCTTCTCGGCAATCATCTGGGGCAGCAAAAGCAGTATTAGGAGCAGAAGCAGGATAGCCATTCCTCCCTAAGCTGAATCAATCACCACCCTACCTCTAAATGACAAGAAGAAGAGTTAGAAAATTTTAAAGGATAGGAAAATTTTTAAAGTTTTCCTAATGCAGATAAAGCCCAACGAAGCTTCACATGCAAAGGTGAGAAAGATACATTCAAGAGCTTAGCCCCTGTCTGTCCCAAAGCTAACACCAAACCTTCAACCTGACCAGAAACATTTATTCTTTTCTGATGCTAGATCCCTTCCATGTTGCCTGGTCTGATGTTTACATCAAAGGTGATCACCAGACCAGTAGCAGAAGAGGTTGCAAAGAGCAAGATGATGATGATGATTATGGTGAGAAGCAACATGTCCTCTGGGAGGGCCTGAACTTCTACTAAAATTCCATAATCAAAGATGTATCAAGAGAAAACTTTGTTAAAAATCACAGATGCAACCCTTGGGGCTCAATTCTGCAATGGTTGTGGTCCTTCCTGTCAGGACATGTCTAGAAAGTGATGCTGGAGGAAGGTTCTTCAACACACATGGAATTTACTTCTGCTGTCCTTCAACATGGTCTCTTCCCTCCGGACTCTGCTTGGATGGTCACTCAGAGCTGTGGAGCTTTATGTCACTCCAGGTTGATGGCATTTAACTCTATTGCTGCCAGGCTTCTAACACCAAGGAAGAAAAAAATATTCTTGATCCCTGCCTAATGCTCAGAGTAGGGTGTATCTGAAAATATAGAAATATAGAAAACTAATAGTACATAAATACCTAGTGGTCCATCAAGTCTGCCTTTGAATCCCCCCCTTTTTACTAGGTTATTATTTTTTAGAATAGAATAACAGAGTTGGAAGGGACCTTTGAGGTCTTCTAGCCAAACCCCCTGATCAGGCAGGAAACCCTACACCACTTCAGACAAATGGTCCTCCACATCTTCTTAAAAACTTCCAGTGTTTGAGCATTCACAACTTCTGGAGCCAAGTTGTTCCACTGAGTAGTTGATCTCATTGTCAGGAAATTTCTCCTTAGCTCTAAGATGCTTATCTCAATTAGTTTCTGCCCATTACTTCTTGTCTTACCCTTAGGTGCTTTGGAGAATAGTTTGACTCCCTCTTCTTTGTGGAAACACCTTGAGATATTGGAACAGTTCTATAATGTTCTCCCCTAGTCCTTCTTTCCACTAAACTAGACATATGCAGTTCCTGCAACCGTTCTTCATATGTTTTAGCCTCCAGTCCCCTAATCATCTTTGTTGCTATTCTCCGCATTCTTTCAAGAGTCTCCACATCTTTTTTACATCATGGCAACCAAAACTGGATGCAGTATTCCAAGAATCAAGAAATTATTAAAGTGGTTGTCCACTATGACTCCAAAATCCCTCTCACAGTTACTACTATTGAGCAAGGTACCACATATACTGTAACTGTACATTTGTTTTTCTTGCCTAAATGTAGAACCTTACTCTTTTCACCATTGAATTTCATCTTATTAGATAGTGCCCAATGCTCAAGTCTGTCAAGATCCTTCTTTATCTTAAGCCTATCTTCTGGAGTGTTGGCTATTTCTTACAGCTAAGTGTCATCTGCAAATTTGATGATCTATTCCCCATCTATCCGCTCATCCAAGTCATTGATGAAGGTGGTGAAGAGTACTGGGTCTAAAACAGAGCCTTGGGGTACATTCCTCTGGTCCACTAATTTTGTCACTTTTTCAAAGAATGCAATAAGATTAGTCTGGCATTATGTGTTTTTGACAAACCCATGCTGGCTTTTGCTTCTAGGTGTTCATTGATTCATTGCTTGATTATCTTTTCCAGCATCTTCCCTAGTATTGATGTCAGGCTGATATGTCTGTGGTTTCCTGGATCTATTTTTCTCCTTTTTTTGAAGATGGGAACTACATCAGCTCTTTTCCAGTCCTCTGGCAGTTTCCCAGTGCTCCAAGATCTTTGAAAAATATAGTTCAGTGGTTCTGAGATCTCGTCTGCCAGTTCCTTCAGAACCTTGGAGTGTAACCCATCTGGTCTTGGTGATTTGAACATATCTAGGGTAGACAGGTGCTCACTTACCATTTTCTTCCTATTTTAACTTGTGTTCCTAATCTGATTTTTATAGTGCTGCTTTTTATAGGTTGGACTGTTTTTCCCTTTATGTAAAGACAGATGCAAAAAATGAGTTAAGTAGTTCTGCTTTCTCCCTGTTGCTTGTCACCTTCTTGCCACTTTCTCCCAGCAATGGATCATTTGCTGATATTCTGCCTTAGTTATTTGCCCCTCTTTCCACTTTTTGTCCTTTTTGTCTTTCAATTTGTCAGAAAGTTCCTTATGCATCCATGCTGGTTTCTTTTGAGAGCTATTATTTTTCTTCTTCATTAGTATTGTGCTAGACTGGGCTTTTATAATCTCACTTTTCAAAATTTCCCAAGCTTCTTGAGTTATTTTCCCCTAAAGGATTCTCATCCATGGAACCCTTCCAAATCTCTCTCTAAGTTTATTGAAATTAGCTCACTTTAAAGTCCAAGACTCAAGTTTGACTTTGTTTTCATTATTACTTTTAATTTTCTATTTTAATTTATGTATTTTATATTGGTTTGGGATTTTTTTTCTATTAGCTCTTTGGGTCCTAAAGTGTATTCTATTTTAAAATTGCTTGTGGAAATTTGCTTGTGGATGTGAAATTTTATTTTATTTTCCATCTTTTCTAAAAAAAAATCAGGTTTTATAATCTGATTCAGTACTTCAGCACTCTTAACATTGGGCTATTAGGGAGAATAGATAGAAGTTTTAACCCCCCCCCCTAAAGATGTGTTGTCTTTCCATATTGATATAATACCCACAGTTCATTTATGTTATGAAGTTTCTTAGTTTACTAAATAAACAGTGAGCTGTGAGATTTGTAGGTGATATTTTTTGTCATATCCACTCCTAAACAGGTTTGAGATGACCTGGTGGCCCTTCTTCTGGTTGTGTGGATGCAGTTGTGTAGGTGGAACCTTTTGACATCCTCATTACTGAAGCTTTGTGTGAAAAACCCTCCTTGCATAATAGCGTGACCCATCAAAACCGCGTTCCACTAAAGCGCGCCGGATTAAAGCGTGTACCTGACGTCATCAGCAGCGCGACAAATACGACCGGGGAAAAAAAAGGGCGCTTTAAAAAGCGCTTTTAAAGCAAGCCGATTCACATAAAGGTAAGGGTTAGGTTTAGGTTTAGGGTTAGGTTAAGGGTTAGGGTTAGGTTTAGGGTTACGTTAAGCGTTAGGGTTAGGTTTAGGGTTAGGTTAAGGGTTAGCATTAGGTTTAGCGTTAGGTTAAGGGTTAGGTATAGGGTTAGGTTTAGGGTTAGGTTTGGGGGGGTTAGGTTTAGATTTACCCTTTAATTTTAAGTTTACCGCTCACAGCGTGCTGTTTTCGTCGCGCTGTGATGACATCACGTACGCGCTTTCGTCGAGCGCGCTTTAGTCTACCGCAGTTTTGTGGTGGAACCGCATAATAGACATCTTAGTGATTTGAAGATATTCTTTAATCTATCAGCCAAAAGTAATGTAAATAGTTTATAATCACCATTTGATAGGGACATTTTTCTATAGTTCTGATATCTAAAAGAGTGTTTCCTGGAATTTTAAGCTTCATGATTAACATTTAAAATGTGATATCAATACGTTTAACATGGCAGTCTAGGCATTTTTATTAGTTTCAAGGAGAACGTTTAATTTTCCTTCTTTGCTAAGGCTATTTTTTTTTTTTGTATATGAGAACTTTGCCTTCTGAGCACAAAACAACAAAGTAGTCTTTCAAATACCCTTTAAAAAGATACCTTCTCAAAAAGAGTAATGTAGTCCGTAAATTTGCCATTTAGGGAATGTTATTTAAAATCAATGTTTTTTCTTGTTTAACATAACTGAACATGTAATTAATTCTTTTTATTTTATTTGTGCACTGTCCATCTTGACAACAGGTGACTAGGTGGTTTACAATCAAGAAAAAAATAAGATAAAACATTCAATATTAAAAAATTAACAATAAAATTGACTGTTATAGTTTGATCACTTGCTTTCTGTTTTATTACACACACATCAAATGTACGATAGGGATCATTTGTTTTTCTACCCTATAAATAGACTTGAACTCACTTGAATATGCTTGCAGGTTTTACATTAGGTGAAAACCCTACTGGGAAACAGTAATATAAGCTATAAATTTGCTACTTCTGGAATGTTATCTAGAATCAAGAGACTTCTCATTGTTGACATCTCACATGCAATGAATGTCTTTTATTGTTTGATCACTTGCTTTCTAATGTATCACATATTGCAAATGTATGCATCATTGGTTTCTATACCCTATAACCCCCCCCCCCCATTTGCTTTGCCTGAATTACCTGGTAGTTTGGATTTTTAGATGGGCAAAGAAGCCCCTTTACAAAGGTAAAAATATCCCTTCAAGGATCAAGTTTCAATCAACTCATGATGAGATTATCAGAGCCCAGATGAAATGGGAGGAGGACACATTGTCATAATGGATGGTCACCTTATGCATTGCCATTTGCTCTGTACTGGAATCTGAGTAGACACCTCAAGGTCAACCAACAAGAGCCAGACTCTGTGAAAGAAGTCCTAAGCCACTGTGACCTCCAGCCAAGGGAACTGAAAACAGCAGATGCTAACAGAACCTCTGGCAAGCCCTGTGCTATGCAGCCTCCACTGGCTTTGCAGATAAACACCACCCAAAACTGAGAGAAAACAGGGCATGGCAACACAGAATAACACTCAAAGCTAATATAACAATGGACTTTCAGTGTTTCCCCTTGTGTTAGACTCTGAGCCTCAGGGTTGGAACTGCAGAGCCAACTCGATAGTCACAGATGAAATGCACAATAGTTCTTGCAGGATCCAATCTGAGTTGGTCAGCAGCAGTGGTGGGTTGCAATTTATTTTACTACCAGTTTGTGTCTGTCTCTGTGTGTGTGTGTGTGTGTGTGTGTGTGTGTGTGTGTGATCACATAATGCTTCTGTGCATGCACAGAAGCATCCGAGTGGGTGGGTGGAGCCTCCCACTGCAGCCACCACCGGTTCACCCCATCCAGGGGGATCCAGCAGCAACCCACCTCTGGTCAGCAGTATCAGAGGTTTATTCTTCCATGCTTTCAGATTTCTGCTACAGCCCAACCTCAGGGAAGTTCTCTTTCTCCAAGAGAGACAATGTCTTCTCCACAGCTAAAATAATGGAATTTATAGAGCTCTCTCTCCCCCCCCCCCCCTATATTCTGGGGCATATCAACAAGATTCCCATTGCACAAGTGTTATTTTTTAAAAAAGCTTTATTTGCATCTCGGGCCTCAATAGACTAAGGGCATTAGGCAGATATGCTGCCTTGTGAATTAAAAAAAAAAACTCAGAATGTTGGGGGGAAAGAAAGAAAGAAAGAAAGAAAGAAAGAAAGAAAGAAAGAAAGAAAGAAAGAAAGAAAGAAAGAAAGAAAGAAAGAAAGAAAACAGCACAGCAATTTAGGGCTAGAAGGCAACTCAGAGGTCATCTAGTCTAACCCCCTGCTGCAGCAGAAAACCTTACATCGTCTAGATTATTTTGGTGCCTCTAAAAGAGAGGAAAATTTCCAGAAAGGAGAAGGAGTTTACTAGAACAAGGTTGCCATGCAGATGAAGGCAGAGATAGTCCTTGACTTATGACTACAATTGAGCCCAAAATTTTGGTTGCTAAGCAAGACCGTTGTTAAGTGAGCTTCACCACATTTTACCCAATCCATGACATCTCCTGGTAAGTCAGATCATGTTGGCCATGCCCATCATCACATGACCACTAAACCATGCCCACAATATAGGCCACGCCCACAGAATAGGCAGTAAAATGTTTTGAAAGCCACCCCTGGCCTGCTGGTGGGCAACGTAACTTTCTTTTTATATTCCTTGTAGTCATCTGGTTGTGATAGACTGCAAGGAATATAAATCCTTCCATTCCCCACCATTCAATGAAGAAGCTTTTTGGATGAAAAGCAAAACACCGTGAAGAAAAATAATGAAAAACTTGTCTTTTGAAAAAACACATTTGAGACAACAATTGACCTGGATGACTGAGAATCTCCATAGACTTTCACCCATCAGTGATTGCCTCAATCACTCTTTCAGCCTAATTTTGTCTGAAAAAATTACATGAAAATGTATCACTTGTACAGTGTTAGAACTAGACAGGATCTCTGCTTTTTAGCTTCAATTTGAACATGGACGATGGAGTAATTGTGCAGAATGATGTGATGGAAGCTTGACATTTCCTTGTAAATAAAGCAACAATAGAGGCATTGGTTTTGGGCAATGAGGCCTGCGGATTAAGATATTAACATGTGGCTGTAGAACTGAATAAAGTCACTTAGAAGAACAGGGAGGACTAGAAGAGCTGAAGAGCTTTTAATGTTTACTTTGACTTTTACACTGTCCACACAGCAGGTAAGACTACATTTTTTGGGTTACAAAATTTTGTGACTTTCAGCTGGGGTGCTGGCAGATGGAATGAGTAAGCCTTTTTTGAGCTTGTCCCCAGCTGGTACAGGACATTAAATAGCAATAGCAGTTAGACTTATATACCACTTCATAGGGCTTTCAGCCCTCTCTAAGCGGTTTACAGAGTCAGCATATCGCCCCCAACAACAATCCGGGTCCTCATTTTACCCACCTCGGAAGGATGGAAGGCTGAGTCAACCCTGAGCCGGTGAGATTTGAACAGCCGAACTGCAGAACTGCAGTCAGCTGAAGTAGCCTGCAGTGCTGCATTTAACCACTGTGCCACCTCGGCTCTTAAGCAAGCAAAGACAAGGACAAATATGTTGAAAAATATATTCTATCCCAGAACAGTAACCATAATGAATTCTACTGCAATATTAATGCAATATCAAGAGTTTCAATACAATTATATGGAATGTGAAGGATATGTGTTTTTGTTTATTATTTTTAATGTCTAATGTACACTGAAGATGGGATTTAATTTTGTTGTATGAGGTACAATCACACTAAACTAAACTAAACTAAATTAAACACATTTCTTAGTATAATATAGCCTTTATTGTATAATATAGCATAGTGTTTTTTCATGAAGAGATTGAAAAATCAGACAGGAGGTTTTGAGTATTTAGTTTTTTTAATAATTGGAAATTAAATTGTATCAATGGTTCTAAATTCAGGCTGGCAACCTGTTCTCTGCATTGGCTTTCTCAGTGTTCAGCTTAGCATGAGAGCCAGAGGCATAACCTCTTTTTGGACCTATTGAGTTGGACCAATACAGAAGACTGAAAATTTCTTTGGTTGGAAAGATATTATTTATACTGTGCAAGATAGGACAGGCTTTAAGATAAATGCAAATAAAGGACAGAGCAAAATTCACAGGTTCATTAGCCCCATAACTGCATATCATAGACCAATGATGGCGAACCTTTTCGGCCCTGAGTGCCCAAACCGGAACATATGTGCATGTGTGCGTGGTGCAGTTTTGGAAACCTGAAAACCAGCTGGCTGGCATGCACATGCCTCTGGCTGAGTTTTTTGGCCATTTTCCAGCCACTTTGGGGTTGGTTTGGGGGCTGTTTTTGAGTCATTTTTGGGCTGAAAAATGGCCTGAAAACAGCCTGAAAAATGGCCTAAGAATGACACAAAAAGCAGCCCATTTTTTTGCTGATTTTAGGGCCATTTTCAGTGCTCTGCCCCTCCCCCCTGCAAAGACCAACTGGCCAGTGCAAGAATGGCCCAGAAAACAGCCTGAAAAATGGCCCACCAAAAGTCTGTTTTTGGGGCCATTTTCAGGCTGTTTCCTGGCTCTCCAGTGCCTGCAAAGACTAGCTGGCCAGAAGAGCCAGAAGAGCAGCTGGCGAAAGCATGCGTGCCCACAGAGAGGGCTCTCCGTGCCACCTCTGGCATGCGTGCCATAGGTTTGCCATCATGGTCATAGACTATTATCATGTATTACCTGTAAACATATAAGGAAGTTTAATATTTGATGTTTAATTCACATATTGGGTCAAAGCTTCCCCTTTGGGTCGAATGTATAGGTCCCTTTTCCTCCCCCCAAAAAGTTTATAGTCAAATCTAATTTCAGAGAGGGTAGTTTAGTATAAATCACCCAGTCCAGAATAGTCTGCAAGAGATTCCTCTCTGGAATTGTTGATCAACCAATAGTTTATCTAGGTAGCACCTGCCTGAGAATTCTGGGGGGCAGAAATAGTTTTTTAGGGGATGCAAATTCCCTTTGCCAAATCAATTGAAAGAGTAAATTGTAATCAGTGGTGGGATTCAACCGGTGTAACAACTGGTTCACTGAGCGTTAGTGGTGGTTACTTTATCAGAGTAGAATTGATTCATTCTGGTGTCCCCTTTGATCACATCAAATTGGGGGAGATGGGGGTTGGGTTGAATTATTTGAAAGCAGCATTTCTGCTGTCAGGAACTGGGCATGGCTAGTTTAGTGAAGACAAGGACCAGCTGAGAGATGATAGCAGTGTCCCAATAGTTGAGGGGCTGCCACAGAGAGGAGGAGGTCAAAGTATTTTCCATAGCACTTGAAGGCCAGACAAGAAATAATGGATGAAATTGATCAAGGAAAGATTCAACCTAGAAATAAGGAGAACAATAAATCAATGGAACAGCTTTGCCTTCAGAAATTGTGGTAGCTTCATCACTGGAAGCTTTCAAGAAGAGACTGGACAGTCAACTATCAGAAATGGCATAGGGTCTCCTGCTTGGGCTAGATGACTTACAAGGTTCCTTCCAACTCTGTTTTACATGGCTAGTTTCATTGTTGTAGTTTTATTTATTAAATAAAATAATATCCTTTGTGGCCCTCCAATGCTTTATAGACATAGAATAATTCATCTCAGTGGAGAAAACATTTAATCAAAATGATTAATTGTGTTCCATGCTGGGCTGATTCATTTATTTTTAATCTCATTCTTCTAAGAACCAGAACAACACTCAAGGTACAATAACAATAATGTAATAAAAATAATAGTGTGAAGTGTTAAATGTTGGAAAAGGGTCAGGCAAATACAGATTATGGAGCACTTTCAGCAGTGGTGGGATTCAAATAATTTAACAACCGGTTCTCTGCCTTAATGATTTTTCCCAACAACCAGTTCAGCAAACTGCTCAGAAAGTTAACAACCGGTTTTCCCGGAGTGGTGTGAACTGGCTGAGTCCCACCCTTAACTTTCAGCCATGTGGTTTCCATCAGTGACATTGGTTCAATCAATCTCTTAGTCCAATTTTGTATAAGAACGTTGCTTTACTTCATAGTGGGCAGAAATACAACCTCTGTCTTTTAGTTTCAATTTGAACATGGATGATAGAATAATTGTGCACGATGCAATAGAAGTTTGATATTTCCTTGTAAATCAAGTAACAATAAAAGCATTGAGTTTGGGCAATGAGGCCTAAGAATTAAGATATTAAAACGTGGCAAGGGAGATGAATAAAGTCACTTAGAAGAACAGCCAGGACCAGAAGAGCTGAAGAGCAACAAATGCATCTCCTTTTAATCATTGTTTTGACATTTGCGATTTCTGCACAGGGGGTAAGGCTAAATTTTGTGAGTTGCAATGGTCTTTCAGCTGATGAAATCAGTAAGCATTTTGTTGTGTTTGTCCCCATGCTTTAGTGAACACTTTTCTTCAGAAAGGCATTGAAACATCAGGCAGAGGGCTTTAAGTACTCAGTCTTTTAATCATCGGGAATTCAACTGTATCAATGGTTCTGAATTCAGATTGGCATGTTTTTTTTTCTTCATTGGCTTCCTCAATGTTCTCTTTGCATGAGAGTCAGAGACAATCTCTTTTTGCACCTACTGAGTTGGAACAATACAAAATGCTGAACATTGTTTTGGTTGATCAGATATCAGCAACTATGCAAAGTATGGGAAAAGTTTGAGATAAATTAAAATAAGGAAGAGCGCAAAATTCACAGGTTCATTGGCACCTGAGCTGCGTATCTTATGAGGTTATGTTACCTGTAAACATCTAAGGAAGCTTAATGTTTTACATTTAATTCACATATTGTGTCAAGGCTTATTTGGATACCCAAAAGTTTTGTACATTTACTTGACTATATCAACAAGATCTTTGAAGCAATGCCTGGAAGATTGGTGGCAGTATTGGGTGAGGCTCAATAGTGCTCTCTCTCTCTCCCCGTTCTCTCTCTGTATGTGTGTGTGTGTGTGTGTGTCAATGGAGTCTAATCAGAAAAGGATATAGCAATTTCTCAATAGCTACTGGATTGATTTCTCCCAGTGCTTCTGATTTAAATTTAATTGGTTTGGGCCATTTTAAAAAAAAAAGAAACAGAAGGATATTTTAATGAAAGAGTTATCTTAGTTTTATTGATATCTAGACAATAATATACTGATCTTACACAGAAAATGGTAATCTTATATTCTTAGAGGAGAAGATATTCTGTCAACTCTGAAGCTGGCCTGACTGAGGCCATTTTTGAGGTTTCAGCATTGCCAACATAGAGATGAAGAATAGGGAGCATGGAATAGAGATAGCTGGGGGTTTCCAGCCAAAATAAAATATTTTTTTGAACCAAGGACATTCCAAAAGCTGGCTGGATAGAGTAGGAGGAGAGCAGTAACCTGTGCCAAGATGATATCTCCAAACAAAACTGTTATTTGAGGATTCTACCTGCCTCCGAGTTCTGTTTGCAATGGGTACATCACGTGGAACCCTGACGTTCTCTATCCATCTATGTCTTTATGTCTCTTTGACATTTCTATACGGGGATTTCACTTGTTTAACCATGGTTTGAATTTACAGTGGTGCTGGGGAAAAATATAACTCTGACTGTCTTCAAAATTACAGTTGTTATGTGATCATGATTTGGGTGCTTGGCAACCAACTCGCATTTACACAGTGATCTGAGGTGGTGATTGTGATTGTGGTTTTCATCTGAAACCTTCCCAGCTAGCTTCTGACAATCAAAGTCAATGGAGAAAGCCATATTCTCTTAACAATTGTGCAATTCATTTAACAACTGAAGTGATTCACTTAACTGCAGCAAAAAAATCATAACACAGGGCACAACTCACTTAACAATTGTCTTGTTTAGTAATAGAGTGAGAGAAATATTACCTGATTATTCATATAAAAATTAGTGAACCTGACAGATTCCATTTTGAATAGGATCTCAGATATTATCAAGTTACATTTCTATTTAGTTTATTTAGCTGGAAGATTATTTAGCTGGAAGAAGCATTTTAAGTTTAGCTGGCATTAGCTCAGGTCATTTTGATCTTTGTCAAAAATAGCCCAGGTGGGAGGGTGGAAATTCCCTGGCTGTCCAAAACTGCAGTAAACAAGGAGATGTTGATGTCAGATGTGTTCTCCAGAACTTGGTAATTATCTTGTTATTGTCCTAGGGGAAATCTGGGGAATTTGGCATTGTTTGTAACCAAACTGAAAATGTCATGCATTTTAGACACCCATGTGAATGGAAGATGGGGTTCTTGGCTTTGAGCTTAACTATAGTAATGATAGCCAAACTATTGTCATAGTAGCAATAGCAATACCAGTTAGACTTATATACTGCTTCATAGGGCTTTCAGCCCTCTCTAAGTGGATTACAGAGTCAACATATTGCCCCCAACAATCCGGGTCCTCATTTTACCCACCTCGGAAGGATGGAAGGTTGAGTCAACCTTGAGCCGGTGAGATTTGAACAGATGAACTGCAGATCTGCAGTCAGCTGAAGTAGCCTGCAGCCAAATGCAATTATGTAACTGTATTATGAAACAACTTGATGATGTCCATGAGGCCCATGAATTGTGTATTTAAGTCTTGCCTGTCGCCCTGTCAATTATTCTCTTTTCCGAGAATCCTCATGTGCATGAGAGTGATCAATAAGACTTATTGATTAATAAAAGCTTTTTGTTGCCTATAATCTCCTTGTTTGTTTTTCTTAATATATAGAAAAGATATATCAAATATATTTTTTAGTACAAAATAATTACTTTATTTCTAAAATGTGCATAGGTACACACAATTTCTTGTGTCTTCTTCCTTCTCTCTGCTGATAATGTAATTTCACTTTGTTTTGCAAATGGGCAAATGACTGTAAGAAAAAACATAATCAGAAACTGCAAGAGTAAGGAAATTTTCTTGTTTTCTTTTCAGTATAACTATGATGAGGCTAATGCTGATGCAGAATATATGGTAAGTAAGTTACATTTTGCTGGATGTCCTGATTTTTCCCCCTTTGGCAGAATGTACTTTTTCTCCAAAAACAGCTTACAGTTACAACTACTCATGTCATGTCATTTGTGTAGTGATGAGAGTGGATTAGTTAATATTTAGAAATTTATATTGCTGTCTATTTGTACATAGAAACTCAAGGCGGCTTACAAGAATATTTTGTGTGTGTGTGTGTGTGTGTGCGTGTGTGTGTATGGATATTTGTTTTTGTAGATTTCGTAGGTTTTCAAAGTGCTTCAGGAGGCTGAAAATGGGCCACATGGGGGTCACGTCCCACCCCTGCATCCCAGTTTGCCTGTCAGAGGCACCATGAGCCAGTCCTTTTGATATATACACATACATACATACATACATACATACATACATACATACATACATACTTACATACATACATACATACATACACACACATACACATACACACACACACACACACACACACACACACACATATGCAGGTCTTGGCGTATTTGGGTCTTTTCCCGTGTAAGATGGAGAGTATCTTAGTGACGTTTCGACGAGGTCCCACTCGCCATCTTCAGGCTGGTGCCTTCAGCTTCATGCTCCATGCTCCTTGCTCTGTGCCTTCGGCTTCGTGCTCTGATCACACTTTGCTCGCATAATGGACTGGCCCATGGTGCCTCTGACAGCCAAACTGGGGTGTAGGGGTGGGACGTGACCCCTATGTGTCCCGTTTTCAGACTGGATGGCCTCCTGAAGCACTTTGAAAACCCCGCCTCCCATTTTGGCTGGCAAAGTGCTGCAGGACGCCATCCAGGCCATCTCCCTCTGTCCCTGCTGTCCTGTGGAGATCTACAATGCTGAACTGGCCCTTGAAGAAATCCACTTTGACACCCCTGTCCTATAGTCTCAAAACACTTTAAATTTATGTTTAGGTTTTTTACCCCTATCATGGCCTCTTTTAACAAGAATCATATGTTTCCAATTTGGAGAATGCAGCCATTCATTTGTGTGTGATATAGTGAGGGAACAGTTGGAGAACTCAGATACGTTATCACGTGAGGATCAAACTGATACCCTTTATTTTCCTTGTAGGAAAATGGCGATGTAGTGATGGCAAAAGTAATGGTAGGTAATTCATAGTATAATGCTTTTTACTTGGGTATTCTCAGTCCCTTATAACAAAAATTCCTGGAGGAATAAAAGCAACTAACATCAATCCTTAGATTCTTATTTTCACCCACACTCATCAAATACCAATTCATATTTTCTGGAATGAATTTAAGCTCCTTCATTTTTAAATTAAACTTCCACTCCAGGAAATACCACAAAGGGAGCTACAGACCACAGGGAAAACTGCACCACACTCCCAATTCTGGCATGTCTCAAAAGGTCCTCTTTGTATAGGTAGGCAGAAAGCTACCATGAACTGCCAATGCTCTTTAGCTAGTCCCACTTCAGCCAGTGTCCCCCAGCCAGCCCCACCTTGACATCTTGTCACCTCCTGTTCCCTCACCCACCACTGCCATTAAGACATTTGAGATTTTGGCCTTGGTACCAAAGCAGCCCATGACCTCTTGGGAGGTGAAGCTGAGATGGAAACAGATTTCTCAATGATAAGGACTTCCTGGTCCTCTTAGGCCAAGGAAGTCCTGATATGCCGCTTGGTTCACTGAACTTGCCAGCTCCCGCAATTCACAGAATTCAGCTGCTGCCTTCAGATAATCCTGTCCCAGCTAAACATTCCTTCTTTTGGGGTCTGTGTTGGCAAAACCATTATGGAACTTTCCTTGGGGATCATTCTGGAATATAGGAGGGGGCTTATGGAGAGCTTCTTCTCTAGTGAAGTATTTCTCAACCTCAGGAATTTTAAAATGTGTGGACTACACACTCCCCAGCCAAGAAAGGGAAGTTATTGGAAGTTAAAAGTACCTGCAACTAACCCAACTTAGTAAACCAATGCATGAAAGCAATGACAGAAAAACTAACCCAAATTACAATTCTCCAAGTTTGGGTGGTTGTACCAATGCAGCTATTAGGGTTTTTCTTGATTTGATGAGATAATAAACATGAAAGTAGATTCATGTATGAAATGAAGACACATACTGCATATTCGCAGAAGAGCTTTAACTCCAAGAGACACGTTGATTAAAGGGCTGATCCTTTTATACCTGAAGAAGGAAGGTATTCATTGTTATCATGTATGAGATGGCAGAGATCAGATTGTGGCAGAAGGCATGGATGTTGTCATTTGAGAATAAAGTGGATACTTTTTGTTTCCATTGCAGAATGCAATTGGTGAGAAAGGTCGGGAACAAGTAATGGTAAGTAGCTCTTTGACCATGTTTTCCCCTTTCATTGTGAAATATCTTTCATGTGTATTCAAGAAGCCTTTATATCTATCTAGATCTGATTTGATTTTTATCACTTCTTTCTTTCTTTAATCTATTGATTTATTCAATTTTTACACTCTTCTTTTTTAAGTTTCTCTTTTATATTTCATTGTATTGTAAATTATACGTCTGTGTATATATCTCTATATCTCTATATCTCTATATCTCTATATCTATCTATCTATCTATCTATCTATCTATCTATCTATCTATCTATCTATCTATCTATCCAGAGATATACATATCTCTGTGTGTGTGTGTGTGTGTGTGGAGAAAGAGAGAGAGAGAGAGAGAGAGAGAGAGAGAGAGAGAGAGAGAGAGAGAGAAAGAGAGAGAGAGACTTCCACTCACCCCCAAAGATCCACCCACATTCCACACACCATTCCCAAAGTTGGGGAGTGGGTGTGGGGGTATGTTGAGTACTGATATAAGGATTTTAGGTCTCAGGATGGCTTAAATCTTTTTAAAATCTTTTTCTGACCAGAAAATGCTCTGAATTTGAGCTGACATTCTTATAATAGTTGGAAGAGGAAATAAGATGCCGTTGTGGAATTTCAATATCCCCTTTTCCTTTTCCCCTATACACTGAAAATCAAAAAGAGCACTTATAGGTAGAGATACAAATCTGCATTTTTAATCATGAGCATATTTCACATTTGAACCTACTTGGTGAGACAGCCAGAGAAGGTAGAAGAGAGGGGGTCTAGAAGTGGAATAATAATAATAATATATTTTTTTTAAAAAAATCCACTATAAGGATGCCTTCTATGTATAGTTACATAACTAACATGAACTAGAGTAAAGTGATATATGTCTGGTATATCTTCTCTTTTCTAAGCAATCATCTTTATGTTGGTGTATGGGGAAACACTATTATTCCTTGGGTTTCTTAATGCACATTATAGTTCAGTGAATATAAAAGGACATTGAAAAGAGAAAGAAAAGAAAAAGGACTCCTCAGAATTTTGTTAATCCAAATTGTTTTTAGAATTAGAATTCATTTCAAATTCATTTTCTAGAATCAATCCCTGTTGTGATAAGAAATAGAATAGAATATCAGAGTTGGAAAGGACCTTGGAGGTCTTCTAGTCCAACCCCCTGTGTCTTTCATAAGTAGAAAAAAGTAGAAATTCATGTAAATGTTATTTAAGATGGTGTCAACTCTGAAGCTGGACTGACTGAGGCCATCTTTGAGGCTTTGGTGTTGCTTAATGGTGCTGAGGGATAGGGAGGGGGGGATAGAGATAAGTGGGGTTTTGTAGCCAAAACAAAATAGTTTCTCCTGAGAACCAAGGATGTTCCCACAGGCGGCTGAAAGAGGAGGAGTGAAGTTTCCAGGCAACTGACAGCACTTTCATTGGACCATGTGACTTATTGTTTGGGAAAGAGGGAATAACTTTTAATTTTAATTAGGTGAAAACCATGGGGACCTTTAGAGTCAGGTTTCACCAGTTTGTATCAATATGTAGTGAAGGCATGGATAGAGACATCCTGCAAGTGTTCATGTCAGGATAGAATTTGACTTGTTTGTTTACCTTGTAGAATGCTTTGGATGACTATGATCTTCAAAAATTAACGGTAAGCAGCAGCTTCTTTTTTTCAAAAACAGAGCATGGTGAACAGTTAAGACACTGGACTTGTTGACTAGAAGGTACTGAATGAGGGAGTAAGCTGCCATTCCTTGCCCCAACTCCTGCCAACCTAACAGATCAAAAGCATGCAAATGCAAAAAGATAAATAGGTACCGCTTTGGTGAGAACGTAACATGGTTCCATGTGGCTTCAGCGTATATTCATTCTGGCCAAATTCCCATGGAAGCATCTTTGGACAACTCTGAGACTTCCAGCTGTGAATCAAAGATGAGCACTATCCCCCTAGAAAGGGACATGACTGGCAGGGAAAACTTTTACTTTTTTCTACTTTAGCTTTTTCCATCTTCTGCCTTTTCTTTGAGTAATATGCTTCTTGCCTGCAGTAAAGCATCCCTGTGTTATAACAACACTGATCCCAAACCTACTTCCTTGGGTTGTGTGTGTGGACAAGGCCTTTTCTGAACTTTTTTGCTGGCATTCCTTAGACAATTTCTTTCTCTCCTGCAATTTATGTCCTTTTTGGTGTGACTCATGCAGTTCTGTAATTCAGGTGGTATATTTCCTCATCTCTCTTTCCATGGTCTATTTTGCCAGCAAATGAAGCCAGAAAAAGGGTTTTTTTTTAACAATCCAAAACATTATAATGAAACCAAAATCTTTCACTGGATTACTTAGTCCAGACGTATGAGGCATGTTAGGAACCTGATGTGCAGCGGTGGGTAAGCAAAACTGTGGATGAGCAGGATCTAAGTTGCATACTCCTCTTCCCCTGCCCCAGGTCCATGGAAAATTCACCTTCCACAAAACCAGTTCCTGGTACCAAAAAGTTGGGGACTATTGACTTAGTCCACACTTTTAATGTTTTACAAATTTCATACAAATTTCTTATGCAAGCCAAAAATACAATTGCATTTCTGGAGTTTGTCTAATATATTACAGTAAATACTAAAGTGATCAAATAGTCTGCATTTCTACAATATAGCAAGCCAAAAAAAAATCTAAACAAAATAAAAACTGTCCAATTTAGGAAGTTGTGCTAATGTGGTCATTTTGTTGTTCTTGTGTCCTGCGATCACATGATTGTGTTTTCAGCAAAACTGCTCTGAAACACAATCACGTGATCACAGGATGTTGCAAACAGCCATAAGTGTGGGCTAGTTGCTGAGTGCCCCACAGGCAGGAAGCTGACAGCAGGACAGAAGGGCCCAGCATTGGAAGTCGGCTGTAAGTACCTGTAGGAAGGTCTGTACAACTTTACACAATTTCTAAGTCAGGGGTTTCAAACTCGATTTCATTGAGGGCCGCATCAGGGTTGAGTTTGATCTCAGGGGTCAGGGTGGGTGTGGACAGAGTGAGTGTGGCCAGCTCAACATCACTTGTGTTGTGAGCTCCTATGGTGGCCCGAGTGCTCTGCCAGTGAAAACAGGCTCCCAACCTCTGTTTTCAGCTGCGATAGTCTCCTGCAGTGAAAATGGAGGTTCCTCTGCCAGTGAAAATGGAGCTCGGGAGGGCTGCATGGCCAGTCATTTGCTGTTTCCAGGGTGGCTCCATGTGCCAGATCTAAGCACCTTATGGGCCGGATTCAGCCTGTGGGCCTTGAGTTTGACACCCCTGTCCCAAGACATTATTCCACTGGATTCTCTGTGCAAATTTTGATTGTTTAAAAGTGGAATATATTGAAAGTGATTCACATGTGAAATACAAGAGATGGCAGTAATGGCGTGACTATTTCTTTATTTCAAAGATCGTTGCCCATATTGCACATCTATACCTGAATTAGAGAAGCCATCCGTTGATGTCATGCCATGATTGAAGTAATACACTTTGTTTTCTTTGCAGGATTGTAGAGAAAGTGAGTGTGGAATGGCTGATTTCATGGTAAATGCCTCTTCATTCATTTTCTATTCTTTCCTTGTGAAATATTCTCCTTGTATGAAATTTTTTTGCAGATGATTGCCAAATGAGTAACAAATGTGGCCTGGCAGCTATGAAGAGGGAAAAGAAATCTTGGATGCATTGCTAAAGGGGTCACCAGCAAAAAAAAATAAAAAAGGTCCTTATTCTGCTATATACTATAAGGATTTAGTCAGATCTCATTTGGAATCCTGTGTCCAGTTCTGGAGACCTCCTTTTATTTATTTCTTTTTACATACATACATACATACATACATACATACATACATACATACATACATACATATTTGTTTTTGTAGATTTTCACAGGTACAGGTATGCAGGTCTTGGCATATAGGGGTGTTTTCCCATGTAAGAGTGAGAGTATCTTGGTGATGTTTTGACGAGGTCCCAATTGCCATCTTCAAGCTGGTGCCTTTGGCTTTGTGCTTGTGCGAGCAAAGCGTGATGGGAGCTGCTGTCTTTCTATAAATATTTGTGATGTGTGTGTGAAGTGCTGGTTTGTTGCTTTAACGGGTTGGTTGGCTGTGTTGTTACATCTTGATTAGTTGAATTGATGTATGCAGATTAGTCGGCTATTTCGTAACATCCTGTGTGGCTGAGGTACTGGCTGTGTGCCCATTAGTCTTTTGTGTGTAATGACCTGGGTAATGGGCTGTGTGATGACATCCTGAGCTCTAGTGTAGTGATATTCTGAGTCCTGTGCTGCAACATTCTGGGAGGTTGGCTGTGTTGTGTCTACTGTGGACCTCAACCATTCCTAAGAGATCTGTAAGGGGACGTGCATAAGTGCACCAGTGTGCCTACTGTCCCTGTTTTACTGTCCCTATTTATTTGCTCATGTCTATTTTCATACTTATAACTGTTATCTCGTACATGTTTGACAAGCTAACTAACTAAAATAAATATATAAATAAAAACAGTTTCAATATTCAGGTTGGGTTATGGCTTGTAGGGAAATTCAGCTCTGTCCTTGAGAAGGGGAAGGAGAAAAAAAAGGTTGTTCAGCTATGGGTAATTATAACAGATGAGAAAGCAAGTCAGTGTAGTGCTGACTTGACTTTGTTATCTTTAAAAAGAAATAATGAAGGCTTTGGATGATAGATTCTGCTACTAAATCTGACAACAACGTAGTAGCATTCCTGGAATATCTGCCATGGCTTTCCTTCACCTTGACTATCTCAAAAGGTTGATGTGGCTTTATGTACCTACTCTGCTGATATGGGATTATTCATATCAATATCCTCTGTGTTCGTGAAGGTTTCACCAGTTTATTTTAATGGGCTGCAGTGGCCATGATAAAGGCCATCCAGATGCTCATATTATGCACTGGCACAGTGTATTTGTGAGGGAATCTATAAAAGAGGATAACATTTTTCCCCTTCATTGCAGGATGTCATGCAGAAGATGTTAGCTGTTTTTAAAAGAATATCAAATGGTCATAAACTGATATATAAGTCAATAGTAAGTAGACCCGCACTTAAGGCTACTGATTGCTTCTATCTTTTGTAGTTTATCCTTCTTAGATACAATGAGATCAGCTCTCTTGAGCAGGAATTTATAAGCTCTTAGGAGAGTTTAAAGGAGGACATCCTTTTGAATATTGTTGGAATAGGAAAAAGTCTGGTTTCACAAGTCTCCCCTGTAATTTAGGAGAAAGGATTAAATGAGGATATCAGGAAACTTTTAGAAGAGCTGCACAATCATGTCTCTTTTAAGGGGGGGAAAAGCACAAAAAATGTTTGCTCACAATATCAAGTCTCTGCTAATTTGTGTGTTTTTTAGGCTTTATCGCTCCATTTGGGATTAGAAAGGCATAGCTGCTATCTGGAGAATGAAAGATATAGTTGAAATTGACATAGGGAATTGAAGTTACCTGTGATGGTATAGTAATAGTTAGTGATAGTTATCCCAAAGATTCTTTTTCAAGAGGCAACTGGACTTTCTTTCTTTTTCCTTGAAGAGGTTTCGTTTTTCATGCAAGAGGTTTCTTCAGATCTGACCTTCACCTTTGGGACAACCATCACCTGCATGACTGAGAATCTCCATAGATATGTAGTGATAATTACCTTATCAGAATAGAACTGACCCCCTTTGTTTCCTTTGCAGAAGGCATTCATTAAACATGGTCCTCTAGCTGAATGCATGGTAAGTAGCTTTGATGTATCTTCTTCCTTATAAAATTTCTTATTGTGTCTGAACAAGGTCCTCTTTGGCATAAGAGCCAAGGTGGCGCAGTGGTTAAATGCAGCACTGCAGGCTACTGCTAGATCAGCAGGTCAGCGGTTCAAATCTCACCGGCTCAGGGTTGACTCAGCCTTCCATCCTTCCGAGGTGGGTAAAATGAGGACCCAGATTGTTGGGGGCAATATGCTGACTCTCTGTAAACCGCTTAGAGAGGCCTGAAAGGCCTATGAAGCGGTATATAAGTCTACTGCTATTGCTATTGCTATTGCTCTTTTATTCTCCTTCACTCAGAAATTGCACGTGCACCAAACCAGCTGTAATGCCATCAGCAACCCACCCCTGTTTACAGCCCTTTCTAAGAATCAGCCTATTGCCCCCAACAATTTGGGTTCTCATTTTACCCACCTCAGAATTATGGAAGGCTGAGTCAATCTTGAGCCTGGTGAGATTCAAACTGTTAAATTGGAGTCAGCCCACTGTCAACAGAAGTAGCCTCCAATACTGCACTCTAACTACTGCACCACGGTGGCTCAAAGCAGCTGTTAGAGTTTTTAGTGACATGGTTAGATATCTAGTGGGAATCTAGATTCACCTATGAAATGAAGACACATAGTGGATATTCCAGGAAGAGTTTTAACCCCAAGAGACATGTCTATCAAAGCACCGCTTCTCTCTCAAACCTTCTTTTGTGTTCATGTATAAATTCAATACAAGCATTTTGATTCAGGTTTCTCTGTTCATATTGTAATTGCAAGCGGTCTTTGGTGTGCTCTGAGTTTGGTTGTTTTCTTGCTGATATTTCATTACCCAAACTATGTAACATTATCAATGTTATCTAATGTGGGTAATGAAACTTCTGCAAGAAAATAACAGAGACCAGAGAGCACCACAGACCCCTCATTTCAACTCTGAGCTACAAATAACCTCATCCTTTCATATTGTGGTTGTGTGAAAGGAAAGCATTGAAAGAGAAAGAAAAGAACATAATATGATTAATTCATGTTTTCTGTTTGGTCTCAAATGTTTGCTATCTGTAGAATGAAGACATTCAATTTTAAGATATATGAGATGGCAGAAACAGCATGGTTGGAAAAGTCATATATGTTCCCATGTGAGAATTGAGCTTATCCTTTGTTTCCTTTGTAGAATGCACTGAATGAGGAACATGCATTGGAAATTATTGTAAGTAGCTCTTTGACCATCTTCTCCCTTTTCCATGTGAAATATTTTTCTTACAGGTGATCAAGCAGTTCTTTTCAGATTCTTTTTTTGGATTCCACCTCACCAAAATTTAGCAGATAAATACAAAGGAGGATAGCCATCTTATTTTATGATGAAGAAAACAACCGAGACCAGAGAGCACCAAAGACCCCTCATTTCAACTCTGAAATGAGGGGTCTTCATCTTATCTCATTCTTGAAAAAGATGAATGCTTTTAGGATTTAATTAAAAGATAATTAAATGTAAATTATGAGGATACTGTTTGAGATGTACCAACAGATGATTGAGAAATGATTATTTGAAAATAGTTGAATGAGGATTAGTAATTGATGTTAATTAATTTAGCAGAATTTTTTATGTGGAGAATATATGTGAGGTGTGGATAATCTGTTACTTTGTATACTAATTAATTTGAACTGTAATACATTTTGAATAGTAAGGATTCAATTAAAAAAGAATTAAATGTATATTATGAGAGTATTATTTGATATGTACCAACAGATGAATGGGAAATGATTACCTGGTCATAGTTAAGGATGTGTAAAATGAGAAAATGGATTGGTAAAGGTATACATGGATGGGGAACTTGAAAATAATTGTAATGAGGATTAGTAATTGATGTTATAGTAAGAAATTAGAAAGTTATGAGTGTTTAATGATGTTTAGCTATGTAAAACTATTAGGGTGCTAGCTGGAAATATGGACATGAATTTTAAACTATGTGAAATGATGTTTGAACCCGGTCCATACTTTGTCCCAAAAAAGATACATTTTTGGGGGGATGGGGGACAATAATAGAATTGCTATATATGTATACATTTAAAAGGAGGATGTATGCAAAATTATTAATATGAAAGACCGTTATTGGAATGTGACTATTAACAGCATCAATACTAAATTCAGTCTACTCAGAGGCTGAAATACACCATGTAAGCTAAGCGGAGAGTGTGAAAGGGAAGAGGGGAGAGGATTGGAGGGGAAGAGAAGGGATAGAAGAGAGGGAAGCAGAGGTGAGGAAAAGAGTAGGAGAGAGAGAAGGGGTGAAAAGAAGAAAGGAGAAGGAGAGAGGAAGTGGAAGTAGAGAAGAGAGGGATGGTAGAGGGAAGGAAGGAGGTAGGGTGGAGAGAGGGAGAGGAGGTAGTTCTGCTGTGGAACAGGGTATAATATGGTTTATGGACAACAGAAGAGCAAATGAGTTATTGTGGGTAATCGGTGAGAAGAATTGATATAATATTGGAAAATGCATAATAGTGTTTGTTAAGATGTAATGGTATACTTGCGGATATTTATATGGGAAAAAAAACTTTTCAAAAAAGAAAAGAAAAAGATCCCTGCCTCCAACAGTCCCCAATGTTTGATGGGTGGGGGGTAACTTGAGTGGTAAAAATAAGGGTTTTTAGGGTTCAGGGTGGCCTAGATCGTTTTAGGAACTTTTTCTGACCCGAAAGTGCTCTGGATCTGAGCTGACATTGTTGTAGCAGTTGGAAGAGGAAGTAGATGTTATTGCGGGATTTCATCCGCCCCTTTTTCAGTGGTGGGATCCTGTTGGTTTAACAACTGGTTTTTCTGATTGTGTGCATGCTCTAAGAGCACACACATCTGACGTGTGCTGCGTGCACCTGCACTTTTAAGAAAACTTACTTTCCGTGTTACTTCTGGGGAGTAACATAGCTGAGGTGCGGTAATCCGTTCTGCCGTGCAAAGCAACTGAGGAGATATAGGTCAATAAAGGGCAGGGTCAAGCAGGCCACCTCTTCATCAGAGCAAACTGGTTCGCTCCCAGCTGATCGTCGGAGCTACTGCTTCACCTGAACCAGTCTGAACCGGTAGAATCCCACCCCTGCGCTTTTTCCATACATGGCTACATTGAAAATCAGGAAGAGCACACCTAGGTGGAGACATACGTCTTCATATTTAATAATGAATATATTTCACATTTGAACTTACTTGGAGGGAGAAGAGGCAGAGAGGGTAGAACAGTGATGGCTGACCTTTTTGTTGTTGGGTACCAAAAATGTGAGTGCATGTGCGCAATAGCACATGTGCATGCTGGCACCCATAATGCAAAGCCCCCCCACATAGGCATGTGTGCACAATCCACCGACGCCCCTCCCCCACATGTGCCACACTGCTCACTTCCAAGCTGAGCTTGGTATTTCCTCTGAAAGGGGGCAGGGAAAGCAGTTTTCTCCATCCCCAGGCTCCAGGAAAGCCTCCAGAGCTTGGGGAGGGTGAAAATGACCTCCCAGCCCTCCAGAAGGCCGAAAATCAGTTGGCCAGTGTGTGCATGTATGGTGGAGCTGACGGCTCGCATGCCGGCAGATATGGCTCTGCATGCCACCTGTGGCATACATGCCATAGGTTCACCATTACAGGGGTAGAAGAAAGGGAAGCTATTGGTGGCAGAATTAAAGAAACAATTAAAATATGTCTTACCTATGCAGGTGTATAACTAAAGTGAATCTAAGTTCCAGCATGAAATCTGGATCAGTAGTGCTAACAGTGTTGTCCCTCAAATGCTATGTCTGTTAAGGCTTCCCTTTTCTGAGCAATCATCTTACCTGTTTGTGCATGAATACAAGCATTATCCTTCAGATTTCTCATGCATATTTTGGTTCTGTGAATGTTGCAGAAAGTTCAGAAGAGAAAGAAAAGGAGAAAGAAGCCTCAGAATAATCTTAATTCAAATTTGGTTTTTTTTTAGATTGAATACACCCTGTTGTGATAAGAAAGGTGTGTTTTCTAAGGGAAGGGGAGCAGCAATTCATATAAATGATATCCAAGATGGTAGTGATGTCAGGGACAGAGAGGTCCTGTGGGTCTTCACACCAAAATAAAATTTGATGTGCTTGTTTCCTTTCTAGAATGCTTTGAATGCAGAAGAAATTGGGAAATTAATGGTGAGTAACTCTTTCTTCGTCATCTGCCTTTTTGTTGAGTGATATTCTTCTTGCATGCTTTGAAGCCCCATTTTTGTGATTCTACCGCTCCCAGAAAGCATCTACAGAATCTCCAGAGCATGAACAGAGCATCCAGGGTCAAAGCATTTCCTTTACCTACTGACTGAAACAATTTATCCCTTAAATAAACTGCCACTATCACTGATTGGCTGAAATGCAGCCATGTGACCACAGGGGTGGGGGTGGCCATCAGAACTTTCAAACCTGGTCATAATACCCAAAGGGAAGTCAATCATAACTTCAAAGGGTAACGAAGCAAACAGTTATAAGTGGAGGACTACAAATAGGGAATGTAGAGATTTAATGTCAGGTTCCCAAACATCTGGAACCCCAACTGCCTTTTCTATTAATTATTTTTTTGTTGGCAAGCATCTTATCTTTTGAGGGAGAAATTCAATGCAGCCATTATTCCACTGGATTCTCTGTGCAGTTTTTGGTTCTGTGAAAGTGGAAGAATAATGAAAAGAAAATGAAACAATGTTTCAAAACACAATTCATTCATTTGTGCCTTTTGTGGCACAAATGTTCTGGTAAGAACCATATGTAACTTATTTATACAATGAAGCAATTTACATATGTGTTATCAAAGATGGCAGTGGTGCCACACTTAGAAAATAATGTGTGACGTCTTTTCAAAATAAATGTAATATCTTTGGTTTCCCTTACAGGCTATGGGTACGGATCAAGTTAATATTCTTGAGTTAATAGTGAGTAGACTTTGTTCATCTTCTGTCCTTCCTTTGGATAATATTCTTCTTGCCATGCATCCTTTTGTTATTTCACATCTTCCAGAATGCATCTTACAGATTAACAAAGTTGGAAGGGACCTTGTAGGTCATCTAGTCCAACCCCCTGCCCAAGCAGACCCTATTCCATTTTTGACAGATGGCAGTCCAATCTCTTCTTGAAAACTTCCAATGATGAAGCTCCCACAACTTCCAAAGGCAACTTCTGTTCCTTTGGTTGATTGTTCTCCTTATTTCTAGGATGAACCTCTCTTTGTTCAGTTTCCATCCATTATTCCTTGTCTGCCCTACAGGTGCATTAGAAAATAGCTTGACCCAGTAAAAGAAATTTGGATATAAATTGCAAATTGTGACTTGGGAAAAAGACCTATAAATTTTATTAACAAATGTTTATTTAGATCTTGTTATAAAGGTGTAAGGTCTTTTTTGGGGGGGGAGTCTGATGAGAGGAGATGGGACATAAGTAGTAAATGATTTTTAGCCAATTATAATAACAACAAGGAAACATCGATGGACATTGTTTAACAATATATACATGCTATGGCATTGGCAAAAGTAACTTGGATATAAATTCTAAACAGTGAGTTGGGGAAAAAAGGGGGGGAAGGTTTGGAAACTTTATTAATTGACTTTTACTTAAAAGATGTCATAAAGGTGTAATGTTATTGGAGGATTTTTTGAAATAGCTAATAGCAATAGCAATAGCAGTTAGACTTATATACCGCTTCATAGGGCTTTCAGCCCTCTCTAAGTGGTTTACAGAGTCAGCATATTGCCCCCAACAATCCGGGTCCTCATTTTACCCACCTCGGAAGGATGGAAGGCTGAGTCAATCCTGAGCCGGTGAGATTTGAACAGCCAAACTGCAGAACTGCAGTCAGCTGAAGTAGCCTGCAGTGCTGCATTTAACCACTGCGCCACCTGTGCCATTATGTGGTTGTGTCTTTAAGTATGAATGATTTGAGGTAAAAACATGTTCAAATAATTGTAGTCAAATGAGAATTGTGATATATTGAAAGTAAGATATACAAAGATTTTTGATTTAAAATGTATAATCTAATGTGAACTATAAGTAATGACTGTGGAAGAAATGCACGAAAGTTATCTGTAACCAATCGGCACGTTTTCTACAAGATGTAATGAATGATGATTCTTTTTTTGTGTTTTTGTTCAATTAAAATAAAATAAAAAACTTTTTAAAAAAGAAAGAAAATAGCTTGACCCCTTCCTCTATGTGGCAGCCTCTCAAATATTGGAACACTGCTATCATGTCTCTCCTTGTTCTTCTATTCATTAGACTAGCCATGCCCAGTTCCTGCAACTGTTCTTCATTTGTTTTAGCCTCCAGTCCCCTAATCATCTTCATTACTCTTCTCTGCACTTGCATTGTCAACATCAACAGATTGTAAGTTGTCTTGAATCCCAGGCTTGGTTGAACCTTGCTGCGTGATACAATCTTCCCAGTCCCATGTGGTGAGATGGGTAGAGGGCTAATCCTACTATGTCCTGAGAGTGAAGGCCTTTTGTTTTGTAGATAAGCTGGCCCAGCGTTTTGTCTTGCAGATAGGTTGGCACCAAAATATCTGCTGGAGGGCAGGGAACTGAGGCTCTGAGTTTAGAAACATGTATCTCCTTTAGGGAAAATATAATATTCTGCCTTTTAAAAAATATCCCCTAGAATATTTCATTCTTCTAGGAGATGGGTGGGCCCTACCTTCCTACAGTACCCAACAACACTTCAGTGGTTTTCCTTGAATTCCTGCCATCGCTTTCCTTGACTTTGCCTACCTCAAATGGTTGGTGTGGCTTTACGTACCTTCTCTGGTGTTGTGAAGTCATTCACATCAATATCCTCCATGGCCCTCAAGGGGTCACCAGTTTATTTTAGTGGGCTGCTGTGGCCCAGGCAAGGCCTACACGTATCACACATTGGTAAGTCTTCTGAAAGAATCCATAATGGTTTTTCTTCTCCCTTACAGTCAATTGGAGAAAAGATAATACCTATTATCAAGAAAGCTAATGATGGCAAAGGACTGTCTAAATTGATGGCAAGTATCACCCTTAAATTGTCTCATTTCTTCTACATTTTCTATGTTATCTTTCTATGACTACAGTAACTCTCTTAAGACTCTCTTCAATCACCCACCACTCCCAGACATTTCAGCAGAAAATTATAAAATTTTGGCAATATTTGAAGGAATATTCTTGCTTAATTAAAATCGGAGGTCACATCAGTCTTTTGAAGCTATCAATTAACTAAAGAAATATATACAAGAAAAAAAAACTCTTTATAAGAGCTGATTCATAATATGTCTTTTGGAAAGTAAATCCTTTGCTCATGAAAACATAATAAAACCTTTAAAGAACAATCTTAATTAATGTGCATGTTTTTGGTCCTGATCACCCTATGTTATGATAAGAAAGGCATGTTCTTATTCTGAGGAATGAAATACAAGTATAATCATATCAATATACGATATGCCTTATTGAAGATGGCAATTGATAGCATAGTAAAAGAAATCATGTCTAAACGTTTGGATTGTTGGGTTATTGGAAAATACCCATTTCCTTCTTAGATCACTGCAGATCACTTATATCACTGCAATCACTGTCTCTGTTAATGTTGCCTATTTCTTTTGATTATGATGGCTTGATCTACTTTGCTCAAACCATCCCATTGACATTAATACCCTCTGTGGCTCTCTTCGACCCACTCTTGATTTGAACAAATTGTAGTGGTCCAGACCTGACGCACACAAATCCTCATAGGATTCATGGTCACACCATAATTATAAAGGTATCCTTTTGTTTCCATTTTAGAGTATATTCACTGATGATTCAGATGGAAAAATGGTAAGCAGCTTCTGTTTTCTGCCGTTGCTTTCTTTCATATTCTTCTTTGTTTGTTTGTTTGTTTGTCAAACGTGTACAAGATATGAACATTAACGTGAACAAAGGAAGTAAATACAGATAAATGGGGACAGTAAGACAGAGATGGTAGGCACGCTGGTGCTCTTATGCATACCCCCTTTACGGACCTCTTAAGAATGGAGTGAGGTTCACGGTAGACAGTTTGAGGTTGAAGATGTGAGGGTTAGAGTATGTAACAATGGAGTCAGGTAGAGCATTCCAGGCATTGACCACTTTGTTGCTAAAGTCGAATTTTCTGCAATTGAGCTTGAAGCAGTTTACCTTTTTTTATAGCAATAGCAGTAGACTTATATACCGCTTCATAGGCCTTTCAGGCCTCTCTAAGCGGTTTACAGAGAGTCAGCATATTGCCCCCAACAATCTGGGTCCTCATTTTACCCACCTCGGAAGGATGGAAGGCTGAGTCAACCCTGAGCCGGTGAGATTTGAACCGCTGACCTGCTGATCTAGCAGTAGCCTGCAGTGCTGCTTTTAACCACTGCGCCACCTTGGCTCTTGAGTTTGTATTGATTGTTTGCCCGTGTGTTATTGTGGTTGAAGCTGAAGAAATCGTTGACAGGCAAGATGTTATAGCAGACAATTCTGTGTAGTATGCTTAGATCGAACCGCAAGTGGCACAGCTCCAGATAGACCAAGCCCAAAAATTTCAAGCCTGGTGGCATAGCAATGGCAAGCAATAGGACTTAGACCAGTGGTTCTCAACCTGTGGGTCGGGACCCCTTTGGGGGTCGAACGACCCTTTCACAGGGGTCGCCTAAGACCATCGGAAAACACATATTTTTGAAAAAATACGGAAAACATAAAACAATTGTATGGTTGGGGGTCACCACAACATGAGGAACTGTATTAAAGGGTCACGGCATTAGGAAGGTTGAGACCCATTGACTTTTACAGCCCTCTCTAAGCAGTTTACAGTCACCATATTGCCCCCCCAACAATCTGGATCCTCATTTTACCCACCTTGGAAGGATGGAAGGCTGAGTCAACCTTGAGCCAGTGAGATTTGAACTGCTGAACTGCAGGTAGTAGTCAGCTGAAGTAGCCTGCAGTACTGCATTCTAACCACTACACCACCTAGGCATAAGAAATTCTATTGTGAGTAGAGGAGTGCAGTACTCTTTGATCTGAACAAGCATCCTGTCAACCCTGGAGCCACCTTTTAGCATCTTCAGGGTTACCACCCTGAAGTCAGGCTGGCTGAAGCTGTGGGAAAGGGAGGCGGGAGTAGAGATAGCTGAGGGGAATATGTAGGCAAAAAACATTATTTCTGGTGGGAATCCTCTCACCAGCACCTGGAGGGGCATGGGTGGGGAAAACCTGAGGGACTTCAGATTCGGGTTTTCACCAGCTGTGCCAATATGGCATGCCTAATAAATCTATACTTTGAGGAACCCAGACTTGGAGTTTTGATTTCCTATGGGCTGTTACTTGGAACCCTGACACAACTCTCTTATCTTTATTCCACCTAAACCAAAAGCATCTCCAGAATCCCCAGAACATCATCACAAGTGGAAGAGCCAAAATATTCTTGCTGCTTTTAACCTTCCTTCCAATGACTGATCCCTTCAAAATAGATCTAGTGGCCATATTGGGGTCAATATTCTCCCCCCAAAAAACTGAGCAGCAAATGGGGGGGGCTAGATCTCAGTCAAGGAGGTCCATTTGAGGAAGATGGCAAGCAATGAGATGTGCATGTTCTTCTTTTCTGATTTGTGGTGAATTGAATTAGGAAGGAAGGAATTTCACAATGTATTTGATTTTACTGTGGCATGTATGGTATTGTTTTTCAATTGTCAGCTTTGAACTTCAAAGGAATCTGTCCATGCTATCAAAAGGCACATTACCTTCTGGTGAATGAAAGATATGTCTTGGAATAAAAGAATGAAGCTTGCAGTGATTATATAATTATAATTAATGATGGTTATTGTGTCATTGGCCAAACTTCCCACACTTGTTTGGGGTTTGATCCAGTGGTGGGGTTCAGCTGGTTCGCTCCGGTTTGGGCAAACTGGTAGTTCTGGTGAGCATTTGGCCCCATCCCTCCACCCCTCCACCCCAGTGCTTTCCTGTCCTATATTTCCCTGATTTTTAGCTCAGCTGATTCGTGCAGCACAGCAGATTGCTGCCTATCAGCTGTTTTTCTCACAGGGGCTGACCTAGAAATTAGGTTTTGAAGTTTAAAAAGGTCATTTTTTGAATGCTGCACGCACACGCAAAGCGCACACTCATTGAACCGTTTGTTAAACTGGTTGCATCCCACCACTAGTTCGATCCCCTCCCCTTTCAACTCACTCCTTCCACCGAATGTGCAAATCATAGCAGCCACCCCACCCACCCACAGATGAAACACGGTTCTCCTATAAAAGCTCCAGAAATTCAGAGGAAAAGACAAACACTCTCCTGGTCCCACCAGCCTGACTCAGTTGGCCTTGCAATGTTTGTCTCCTTTCCTGGGAAGTTCCTCCAGAGCATGGAGAGGTCAGGTGTGTCACTGGCATCCACCAGTCTTGCTCAACCCACTAATCACTCACAAGAGTTAAAACAGAACTGGTCCACGGCTGCACTTTTGGTGTTTACTCCATAACTTTCTTCCCCTGCTATGTTGAGGGGGGGGGATTAATCCTTATCAGAGACCTTGTCAGAAGGCCATTGTTTTACTTGGAGGCCATATAGGATAACTGATATAAGGCACAAGTTGCAGTTGTCTGATTTGAAGGTCAAAGTTGTGTTTGTAAAGTCACTGGTTTGGTTCATTATTTTATCTCTTCCAGGCTCTCCCTTATCATCATCCTGTCCCTGGTGGACTCCAGCCTGGGATGACTGTATATGTGCAAGGCATGGTCCCCAAACACATCAGGGGGTAAAGTTCCTTTACAGGCTCATAGGAAGGGCAAGATGCTACCTTATTCAAAGTAATAGTTATAAGACTATTATGTTGTTAAGGGTGGTTTACAATACAATAAAATAGCAGAGTTGGAAGGTACCTTGGAGGTCTTCTAGTCCAACCCTCTGCCTAGGCAGGAAACCCTATACCATTTCAGACAGATGGCTATCTAACATCTTAAAGACTTGCAGTGTTGGGGCATTCACAACTTCTGGAGGCAAGCTGTTCCACTGATTAATTGTTCTAACTGTCAGAAAATTTCTAAGTTGCTTCTCTCCTTGATTAGCTTCCACCCATTGCTTCTTGTTCCACCCTCAGGTGCCTTGGAGAATAGTTTGACTCCCTCTTCTTTGTGGCAACCCCTGAGATATTGGAACACTGCTATCATGTCTCCCCTAGTCCTTCTTTCTATTAAACTAGACATACCCAGTTGCTGCAACTGTTCTTCATATGTTTTAGTCTCCAGTCCCCTAATCATCTTTGTTGCTCTTCGCTGCACTCTTTCCAGAGTCTCCACATCTTTTCTACATCATGGCAACCAGACTGAATGCAGTATCCCAAGTGTGGTCTTATCAAGGCATTATAAAGTAGTATTAACACTTCATGTGATCTTGATTCTATCCCTCTGTTTATGCAGCCTAGAACTGTGTTGGCTTTTCTGGCAGCTGCTGCACACTGCTGGCTCATATTTAAATGGTTGTCCACTAGGACTCCAAGATCCCTTTCACAGCTACTACTGCTGAGCAAGGTACCACCTATACTGTACCTGTGCATTTCATTTTTGTTGCCTAAATGCAGAGCCTTACTCTTTTCACCATTGCATTTCACTTTATTAGATAGTGCCCAATGTTCAAGTTTGTCAAGATCCTTCTGTTTCTTGAGCCTATCTTCTGGAGTGTTGGCTATTCCTGCCAGCTTGGTGTCATCTGCAAATTTGATGAGTTCTCCATTTATTCCCTCATCCAAATCATTGATGAAGATATTGAAGAGTATTGGGCCTAAAACAGAGCCTTAGGGTACTCCACTGCATACATCCCTCCATGTAATGCAGTTCCATTGAGGACTACACATTGAGTGTGGTTGGTCAGCCAGTTACGAATCCATCTGGTGGTGATGCTGTCTAACCCACATTCTTCTACTTTATCTAATAGTAGGTTATGGTCTACCTTATCAAATGCTTTACTGAAGTCCAAGTAAACTATATCGACGGCATTCCTCTGGTCCTCTAATTTTGTCACATTATCAAAGAATGCAATAAGATTAGTCTGGCATGATCTGTTTTTGACAAACCCATGTTGGCTTTTGGTTATTACTTTGTTTGCTTCTAGGTGTTCGCTAATTCGTTGCTTGATTATTTTTTCCAGAATCTTTCCTGGTATTGCGGTCAGCCTGATAGGTCTCCTAGTTTCCTGGATCTATTTTTTTTCCTTTTTTGAAGATGGGAACCACATCAGCTCTTTTCTAGTCCTCTGGTAGTTCCCCGGTGCTCCAGGATCTCTGAAAGATATAGTTCAGTGGTTCTGAGATCTCACCTGCCAGTTCCTTCAGAATCCTAGGGTATAATCCATTCGGTCCTGGTGATTTGAACTCATATAGGGTAGGCAGGTGCTCACTTACTGTTTTCTTCCCTATTTCAATTTGTGTTCCTAATCTGATTTTTGTGGTGCTGTTTTTGATAGGTTGGACTGTTTTCTCCCTTTGTGTAAAGACAGATGCAAAAAATGAGTTAAATAGTTCTGCTTTCTCCCTGTTGCTTGTCACCTTCTTGCCAAATTCTCCCAGCAATGGACCAATTGTTTCCTTAACCCTTTACTTGTTTTGAACATGTTGGAAGAAGTTTTTTTTGGTGAATTTTTACTTTTGTGGCAAGCCTTTCTTCATTGTGAGCCTTAGCTTTCCTCACTTCATCTTTACAGGCTCGTTTATAGAATTAAAAGTCTATGCCAAGATAAAAGCTTTTCTAGGTTCTTCAGATAGTTCCACACCCTGCTTCTTGCAACTTGAACTAAGCAATGAGGGCTAGGAACTTGATTCTTCTCTTCAAGCAAAAATGCAGGAGCAGACTTTTACTCTGAGACTGCTGCACCTCTCATTTAATTTTCCTCTTCTTTTTTCCTCTCTCTCTTCCAGATCATGGGTGAAATTCAATGTGGATTTTGCAGGTGGCCAGCATAACGGGGTCGACATTCCCCTCCATTTCAACCCTCGTTTTAATCAGAAGAAAGTTGTGCTTAACACGTTTCAGTCTGGCAGGTGGGGACGTGAAGAGGGTCATCAGATGCCCTTCCAAAAGAGCGAGCCGTTTGAGCTCATCTTCAATGTCACTGAGGCTGGATACCAGGTTGGTTGGTACATGTGACAGAGGCTTCTTTGGGACTGCAGGTGCATCTTCATTCCCCTGGAATGAAGCATGAAAGTATTTAATGGCAGCTTTCCTAAGTTCATATCTTCCAGATACTTTTACGGAATGTACAAGTCATCCTTGTTTAGCACCCACTGGGACCAGGAACTTACTCATTAATTGATGATGTTGTTATGTGAAAACATGACTGTGCTTACAATCAAACTTCAGTTTTTCGCTGCTTTACTGTCCTACAATGGTTGTCAATACCAGGATTTGTTGCAAAGTTACTTTTTCATCACTGTCTTAATTGAATACAGTCACTAAATGAAGACAACATATAAGTGAAGGAAATATATTTTGGTCTAGGGGGAAAATTGAGCATTATTGAAATAAAGGCTTTTCCCTTTGTACATGTAAACATTTTGACCTCTGCTCAGCTTTGGGTGGGTTTTTTTTCCTGGCAAAAATAGGCATGTTTTTCCTGCAAACAAAATGTATGATCCCAATTGAGACTTGATCCCTTCGGATTTGCTCTCTGACAGATCCTGGTGAACAAGACACCCTTCTGTACCTACAAGCATAGAATCCCACCACAAAGCGTGAAGGCCATCTACGTGAAGGGAGATATGGAGCTGAACTCTCTGAATGTGACAGAACCAACAATGAACATGGCAAGTGACCAGTACTGACAAATCGGCACTTCCTAATCCTTGATCTCTCTTTGGGAATTGATTCTGGATTTGCTCAATCCTCAAACTACCTCTATTTCTTTCTCCCCTCTAATTGCTCTTTCCTTTAATTGTTCTTGACCCCTAAGAATGACTGCCCCTCTGGGTCCACAATTGTCATGGCTTACAACTCTGCATGCTAGCAAAAATAGCCATCCTAGGATGACAATAGGACCAGCAATTGAACAGGAAATAAATTTACCCCAGGCCTGGTTCCGATGCCCCAATTGAAATATTTGTGATGCTAATTTCCTGTTGATCAGACCAACCAAGCAGGTCTCAGATGTTTGCTAGACATCTCTTTGTTTCAGTGCCGTTTGCATGGTTATTTCTTGGAAAAATTCACAGAAAAATGCAAGCGGTGAGAACATTGACTTTGAATCAGACAAAATTCCCTTGGTTGCCCCAGAGTTGGTAGGAAGATATGGATGGAATCCAAGGATGATGTCAACACATCAGCCCCACAAGATAGACCAGATCTTAGAAACCAATGTTCTATACAGTAAGTCAGGACTAATTTTATTGTAACTGCTCCAGTAACCGTGTCTTGCAAATCTCTCTCTAAGGATTTTTTGCATGAAAGAGGGAAAAAATATGATTTATGATTTTGGTGGTTGGGTAAATCATAGCAAGAAGAGACTAATGTTGCAATCATAAAGTAAGAGGTAAATTTATAATAGTTTTTTTAATTGCTGTCAAAAAATATGGAAGCTATACCTTTTTTTCTCCTTTCCTTTCTATTTTATGTTTTTTTTCTGTTACTTTTAGCTTTTTCTATGATTACTTTCTCCTCTTATTCACATTTATTGTATTAGTTTATATTAACTTTATCTTCTTTTATAAAACAATGAAGCCTAAATATTTCTCTGAATCTGCTTCTTCCTTTCTTCCTTTATTTTTGATGGACTAGATGTGGCTTGTCTGAGATGCTTTTCACATAGACTTTCTTGGATTGGGTTCAGGCCCCTCTTATCTGACCATTGCCTTAGTATAGCTCTTCATAATGGTATGTGTGCATGACCTTAGGAGACAGGAGGAAGAGTCATAGATTAAGCAACACTCAGATAAGAGGCAAGTGAGCCTGGAGAAGCATTGGGGGAGTGGCAGACAGGGCCGGATTTAGATGAAAAGAGGCCCTAGGCTATGCCACATATGAGGCCCTTTCACCTCCCATTTTTAAGTTTGTAAATTACATGAGAGACAATAAAATACATCATTACTGTGATATATCAATATATATCAATATATATAGCTGGCCTCCTGACAGAGGGCGGCTCTGCTCTGCGGCAAAGGCAGCGAGGCCAGCCGCCTCCCCTGCTGCGCTCAGCTGCCCGGCTCGGCCCCCTCGTTCTCACCTGCCTGGCCGCTGGTGGTCTCCACGTCGACGGAGTGACTACTGGGAGGGGCCGCGCCTCTCGCCTGACCGCCAGTGCCGGGAACGTGGGCGGGCTCCCCAACTGCCACGGCACTGGAACAATCTTAACCAATACATTTTTATGTTTGTTTTTTAGTCATATGCGTAGAATTTCTCCTTATTTTTGGTTCAGTGTTTTAGTGTTCACTGTTTTTAGAATAGTGTAATTTTAATTTTGCTAACAATTTGAATGTAGGCCTCTCTTGATCTTGAGGCCCTAGGCTGAAGCCTAGTTAGCCTATAGGAAAATCCGGCACTGGTGGCAGATTTATCATTAGGGACACCCCCCCCCCTTAGTTTTTTTGGATTACAAATGCAAGGGGGGGAAGGGATGTACTTTCATGTAACCTTGGGGTAAAGTTAAAACTACTTTCAAAGAGCATTCAGAGGCTACAGCTGGTCCAGAGTGTGGTGGCACAGGGAGTTCTTGGGGCCCAAAGAATGACCCATGTAAAACTACTGTTCTGCAAGTTACACTGGCTGCTGATTTGCTTCTGGGTGCAATTCAAAGTGTCGATAATCACCTATAAAGCCCTTAATGGAACATGTCCAGGCTACTTGAGAAACTGTCTCATCTCACTGCAATTGACCAGCCCCATCTATGCTGGCAGTGGAGGCATGCTGCAAGCCCCATTGGTTCAAGTATTTTGCTGGTGGGGTCCAGGAGAAGGACCTTCTTGGCCATTGCATCTGCCCTTTGGAAAATCCTGTCCCCTGGAGTAAGGTCAGCTCCAACCCCCCTGATCTTCTAAAGGAGTCTAAACCCTGGCTCTGCCAATTAGCTTGGAGCTCCAATGGGGGAGCTTCACAATAGAGGTGGTTGATAAATTAACAAGAGATTCCCCCCTCTTGCTCCTACACTTCCCATTTTTAATTGGGCCATAGTGTTTGGCTTTTGGTATTAACCTATTTATGCCTTTTAACCTATACAGTTTTTACCTTTTATGATTATAGGCCACCCAAAGTTACCCTAAGTAAGTTGGGCAGCCAATACATTTTACAAACAAACAAACAAAAGATAATACTTTGGGGAGTGATTCTTGTATGGACTACCTTCCAGAGCTGACTTTCTCTTTTCTTGCTTCATGGCAGTCCCTCTCTCCATGGGACACATTTGTGGGGGAAGTCAATGAAAGGATAGTAATCTGTCTATGTAGGCAAAGATTCCCCACCCACCAGCACACTTTTTAACTACTCATACCATCCATACAAATGCAAAATGTGGCTTGGAGTTAGAGTTGCTGCCATCCAATGGACGCTTATAAGATGTCCTACTTGGTCTGACACAGAAGGCAAATGGAAAGGCACAGATTGTGGTTGTCCTGTTTGAAAGTCAACATTGTGTTTGTAAAGTCACTGGTTTGGTTCATCATTTTCTGTCTTCCAGACTCTCCCTTACCACCATCCTGTCCCCGGTGGACTCCATCCTGGGATGTTTGTATATGTACAAGGCACAGTGCCCAAAGACTGCAAGAGGTAAAGTTCCTTTGCAGGCTCACAGAGAGGACACAATACTACCTTATTCAAAATAATAGTAATAATAAGACAATTACGTTGTTAATGGTGGTTTATATAATTCAAATTCTATGCCAAGATTAAATCTTTTCTAGGTTCTTCAAATAGATCCACATCCTGCTTCTTGTAACTCCAACTAAGCTATGAGGGCTAGGAACTTGATTCTTCTCTTCAATCCAAAAACACAGGAACCTACAGATTCTAGCTTCAAGGCAAAGAAAAAAATGGGAGGAGCAGAATGGTGCTCAGAATTCTGCACCTTTCATTTAATTTTCCTCTTCTTTTTTCCTCTCTCTCTTCCAGTTTCTTCAATGTGGATTTTGCATGTGGCCAGCATAATGGGGTCGACATTCCCCTCCATTTCAACCCTCGTTTTAATGTGAATAAAGTTGCACTTAACATGTTTCGGTCTGGCAGGTGGGGACATGAAGAGGGTCATCAGATGCCCTTCCAAAAGGGCGAGCATTTTGAGCTCATCTTCAATGTCACTGAGGCTGGATACCAGGTTGGTACATGTGACAGAAGCTTCTTTGGAACAGATGCATATTCATTCCTTCCCTGCCCCGCCCCCACTCCCCCAAATTCACCATTTCTCTGGAATGAACCATAAAGGTATTTAATACCAATTTTCCCAATTTCATATCTTCCATATGGGTTTAAGTGATGTACAGGTAATCCTCATTTAGCAAACATTGGCACCAGCAACCTACTCATTAAGTGATGAAGTCGTTAAGTGAAAACGTGCCTGTGTTTATGATTGCGCTTCAGTTTTTTCTTTGCTTTGCTTTGCTGTCCTGTAAAGGTTAGAAATGACAGGATTTTGTCAGAGAATTCATGACTGGCAGAGACATGGTAACAAGGTCAGCCAATACATAGGCATAGCAACTAAGTCAGCCAATGAGGGCTGTTTGGGAGCTGAGACAGCTAGGCGCCTGAGCATGGCTTAGTCAAACTGTTTTGTACTAAAGCTGCAAGTCTGTGCTGAGAACTAAACTGGTCTGCTGCTCTGATCTGAAACTGAAGAACCACTCTTGGTATTGTATATATGTCTCATATGTTATATTATATATAAAGAGAAGTTAATGAATCCTGCTGAATAAGTTATGTGTGTGTGCTTCTGGTTTTTATTTCTGCAACAAACTCTGACAAATTTGTTGCAAAGTTATTATTTCATCACTGCCCAAATTGAAAACAGTCACTAAATGAGGAGAACCTATAATTGAAGGGAAAACATTTTGGTCCAGGCGGGAAAATTAGGTATTGTTGAAATAAAGACTTCTCCCTCTGTTCATATACACATTTTGACCTCTGCTTAGCTTTGTGGTGGGTTGTTTTCCTGGCAAAAATAAACAGGTTTTTCCTGCAAACAAAATGTATGATCCCAATTGAGACTTGATCCCTTCGGGTTTGCTCTCTGACAGATCCTGGTGAACAAGAAGCCCTTCTGTACCTACAAGCATAAAATTCCACCACAAAGCGTGAAGGCCATCCATGTGAGGGGAGATCTGGAGCTGAACTCTCTGAATGTGACAGAACCAACAGTGCAGAACATGGTAAGTGATCAGTATTGACAAATCGGCACCTCCTGATCCTTGATCTCTCTTTGGGAATTGATTCTGGATTTGTTCAATCCCCAAACTGCCATTCTCTCATTCTCACCTCTAATTGCTCTTCTTGCACATCTTTCTTGACCCCTAACAATGGCCTCCCCCTCCCAGATCCTCAATTGATACGGCTTACAACTCTGCATTCTAGCAAAAATAACCATCCTAGGATGAACACTAGGACCAGCAACTTAACAGGGAGTAAATTTACCCCAGGCCGACATCCTACTTTCCCCCTTGTAGATTCCACAAATCAGAATTTCTCAGCCTGGCAGTTTTAAGATATGTGGCCTCAACTCCCCGAACAGCCTAGGAGAGACCTGTACATCTTTGTTAACAAACACACAGAACCAGGAATTGTGCCTGAACAAGGCAACCTGCCTCTTCAATCAGAAGATTACAAGCCTGTCACATGTGCTTTCTCCACTGAAAAGCCAGACTCTGAGACATGGAATGGTAACCTTCTGTGAAACCCCTAGATAAAAAGTTGGGCCAAGGCCATGGTGGAATTTTTGCATTGGTGTAAATTACCTTTCTACATTTTTTCACAACAAAGGTGATAATTCCCAATTGTGTCTTAAGAGTGGAGTTCTGTTGGTTGTCCTGATGTAGGCTTCAGACACATCACAAACCTGGATGCAGAAAGAGAGAGTGGCTCCATGGGGAATATAGTCTGAGCCTTCTTTGATCCTGCACCCAGTTCTGTCACTTCTGTCAGAGTTCTGTCACAGGTATATTATATGTGGTATCTTTCTCAATAGTAGTAACTGTGAGAGAGATCTTGGAGTCCTAGTGGACAACCATTTAAATACGAGCCAGCAGTGTGCAGCAGCTGCAAAAGAAGCCAACACAGTTCTAGACTGCATAAACAGAGGGATAGAATCAAGATCATATGAAATGATAATACCACTTTATAAGGCCTTGATAAGGCCACACTTGGAATACTGCATCCAGTTTTGTTGCCATGATGTAAAAAAGATGTTGAGACTCTAGAAAGAGTGCAGAGAAGAACAACAAAGATGATTAGACAACTGCAGGCCGAAACATATGAAGAATGGTTGCAAGAAGTAGTTTAACAACCGGTTCGGTGATTGTGTGCTTCGCAGTTTTAACAAAACTTACCTTCCATGTTGCTTCTGGGGAGTAACACAGCTGAGGTAGGGCAATCTGCTCTACTGCATGAGTCAGCTGAGAGGATATAGTTAAGTAAAGCACAGGAGGCGGGCGGGCCCAACTGATCATCGGAGCGAACCAGTTTTCTCCCAGTTGATCATCGGAGCTACCAGTTCACCTGAACTGATCCAAACTGGCTGAATCCCCCAAACTCTTCAACTCTTCGATCCCTTCATAATACTTTGTATTCAATTGAATGCTCCAACACTGGAAGTTTTTAATAAGATGTTGGATAACCATTTGTTTGAAGTGGTATAGGGTTTCCTGTCTAAGCGGGGGGGTTGGATTAGAAGACCTCCAAGGTCTCTTCCAACTCACATCTGAATGGGCTGCTGAGACAGATGGCACTTGATAAAAAAAAACATCTGAAGCATTACTGGATTCTTCCGCACTCACCCTTGAGAAGTAAAGACCAGAAGGAGATAGTTGAATGTCCATCTTCCCTGATGGCTCCACAGAGGCTGGTTTAACATTTCAACTATGGATTCCTCAGGAAGAGCAAGGAATGGGGCCATGGGCTTGATTGCTTGCATTTTTTCAAGGAAACGTTGGTGTATCTGCCAAACAAATTCAGGGGCATGGACATAACTGGCATTCTCCCAAATGCATTCAGGTACTGGCGATTATGTCTTGGTGTGATTGTGTTGCCCTCTATACCTAGTGCATGAGTAGGTATGTGTTGAAAATTTAAAAAGTTGCAAAATGCTTGCATCTACTGGGGCCATCCCATCTGCCCACAGATGCTCCAGAAGTGCAGAGGAAAAGACAAACACTCTCTTGGTCCCACCAGCCTGACTCAGTTGGCACTTATAATGTTTCTTCTTTCTTTAGAGGTTCCTCCAGTGCAGTGAGCGATTGGGCATCCAGCCAGTCTTGCTCAATCCACTGAGCAACTGAAAGAGCTAAAGCAGAACCTCTCCATGGCTGCACTTCTGGTGCTTCCTCTGTGCCTTCCTTTCCCTGCCATGTTGGAGGATTAATTCTTATCAGAGGCCCCCTCAGGAGGTCTTTGTTTGACTTGGAAACCACATGGAAAAGCTGGTACAAGGCACAGATTGTGGTTGGACAGATGAAAAGTCCAAGTTGTGTTTTGCTGTAAGGTCATTGGTTTAGTTCATCATTTCCTGTCTTCCAGGCACTTCCTTATAATCAACCTGTCTCTGGTGGTCTCCGACCTGGGATGTCTGTATACGTGCAAGGTGCAGTACTCAGACATCCAAAAAGGTAACATTCGTTTGCAGTCTCATAGGAAGGGCAAAATCTACCTGTCTCAAAATAATAGAGATAAGATCATTATGTTCTAAAGGTAAATTATACAGCTCAAATTGTCTGACAAGATTAAAGCCCTTCTTAATTGTTTGCATAGTTCTACATCCTGCTTCTTAAAACTCCAACTAAGTCATGAGGGCTTGGAACCTGATTCTTCGGCTAAACCAACAAAGAGCATCATATGTATTCTAGCTTCAGGGCAAAGGAAAAGGAGGAGGCAGAACTCTATTCTGAGCGTCCTGCACCTACCAATTAATTTTTCCACTTGTTTTTCTCTCTGTCTCTTCCAGATTTGAGGTGAACTTTGCCTGTGGCCAACATGATGGGGCCAACATTGCCTTCCAGTTCAAGGTTTACTTTAATTGGCAGAAAATTGTGCTCAACACATTTCAGGTTGGCAGGTGGGGACATGAAGAGCATCATGAGATCCCTTTCAAAAATGGTGAGGATTTTGAGGTCATCTTCATTGTCAATGAGGCCAAATACAAGGTTGGTACAAGAACAGAAGCTACTTTGGGACTGCAAGTGGCCCCTCATTCCCTCTGCCCCAAGAATTCACTGTTTGTCTGGAATGAACCATTTTAACACTGACTTTCCTAACTTCTTACATATATTATTTTAAGTGATGCACAAGTTGTCCTCATTTAGCAACAATCGGGACTAATGATTTAGTCATTAAGTGTTGAGGTTTATGAGTCCTATGTTTATGATTGGACTTCAGCTTTTCTTTGCTTTACAGTCCTGTGAAGCTTTTAAATGCCAGGATTGGTTGTAAATGTACTATTTTAACACTGTCGAAATGCATACAGTCGCTAAATGAGGACATCTCCCTGCTCTTGAAAGGAAAACATTATGGTCCAAGAGGAAAATGAGTATCAAAATAAAGGCATCCCCCTTTTTGACATGAACACATGTTTACTTTTTGGACACCTTTCTGGACCATCTGCTCAGCTTTGGTGTGGGATATATTAATGGCAAGAATTAAAAAAATATCCTGCAAAGAAATTGTATCATCCCAATTGAGACTTGATCCCTTCGGCTTTTTGCTCTCACAGATCCTGGTGAACAAGAAGCCCTTCTGCATCTACATGCACAGAATCCCACCACAAAATGTGCAGGTTATTAATATTAAGGGAGATGTGGAGCTACAATCTCTGAATGTGACAGAAGGATCAACGAAGGAGAACATGGTAAGCATTACCAATATTGACAAGTTGGTACCTCCTGATGAGTGGTGGGTTTCAAAAGTTTTTAGAACCTATTCTGTAGGTGTGGCCTGTTTTGTGGGAGTGGCTCAGCAGTCATGTGACAAGGTGGGCATGGTCAACTTGGAAAATGTGATGAAACTCACTTAACAACACTCTTGCTTAGCAACCAAAACTTTGGGCTCAATTGTGGTCATAAGTTCTTTCTTTCTTTCTTTCTTTCTTTCTTTCTTTCTTTCTTTCTTTCTTTTTTTCTTTCTTTCTTTCATTTATCTCTCTCTCACCCACTTTCTTTTCTTTTTTTCTTTTTTCTTCTTTTCTTTCTTCCTTTCTCTTTCTCTCTTTCTCTCTCTGTGTGTGTCTGTCTGTCTGTCTCCCTCTGTGTGGATCTGTCTCTCTCACCCTCCTTCTCTCTCTAGCTCTGTCATTCTCTCTCTGTGTCTGTCTCTCTGTCTCTCTGTCTCTCGCTGTCTCTCTCTCCTCCCTCCACCATCTGTCACTCTGTTTGTGTGTCTGTCTGTCTGTCTGTCTCTCCCTCACTCTGTATGTGTCTCTCGCTGTCTCTCTTCCTCCCTTTCTATCTATCTATCTATCTATCTATCTATCTATCTATCTATCTATCTATCTATCTATCATCTATTTATCTATCTATCTATCTCCCCTCCCTTCCTCTTTCTCTGTCACTCTGTGTGTATATGTGTGTGTGTGTGTGTCTGTCTGTCTGTCTCTCACTCACTCACATAATCACTCACTCTGTGTGTGTGTGTGTGTGTGTGTGTGTGTGTCTGTGTCTGTCTGTCTATCTGTCTGTCTGTCTCTCCGTCCCTCCCAACCCGCAGATGGGCTCTGGACCAGTGGAGTCTCTTTCTTCTTTTTAACCAGGTGATCTTTCCTAAGACATAAAAAAGAACCTTAATTGCAGGCTCAACAAAAGAAACTGGAAAGAGATACTGAAGCCAGGAAGCTGAAACCTGAGACTGGAGAAAAACCATTTCTATCCCCTTACCAACCCATCCAGGAAGACGAGTAACAAGAGGGGGATCCCTCCCCCTGCGGATGGGTTCCAGACCAGCAGAGTCTCATCCTTCTTTTTAACCAGGCAGTTATCTTCTTTTTAGACCTGCAAACTTTTTAACTAGGAGATCTTTAACCAGGCGAACTTCAGCTGCTGCACAAGCACATGGGCACGCACTGCCCTTTTCTCTCTGATAGCCGCCTGGTTAAAAAATAGGAGGAGGCTCCGCTGGTCCAGAGCCCATCTGTGGGGGAAGGGATCTCCCTCGCATTCCTTGTCTTCCCGGATGGGCTCTGGACCAGCGGAGAAAAAGCGACAGCCTGGAAACCCAAGCCCCATTAGCCCCCAAAGCCTTTTCTGGATGTCTATTGCAGTTGCGAGGAGCCGAGGAGAGTGCAGAGAAGGTTCTCAGTGCTTTGGGAAGTCACAAAAGCAGCTGGGAGAGGCGAGTGGCTTGGTTTAGCCTCCCTGGACGTCGCAGCAGCAGCTCCAAGTGCGCCAATCTCGGCATTTTTCACATTGGGGCATGCTGCAAGAGGGAGTGAATGATGACCTTTTCCAGCTGGCGCAGAGGATTTCCACGGACTTGCTTTACTGAACAGGGGTGACAGGCCCGCACTTCCACAACCAGAAATCCGGAAAAGGTCTTCACTCACTCCCTCTTGCAGCATGCCCTGATGCGAAAAATGCTGAGATCGGTGTGCTTGAGGCTGCTGCTGTGACATCCAGGGAGTCTAAACCAAGCCGCATGCCTTTCCCTGCTGCTTTCACAGCTTCCCAGAGTGCAAAGAACCTTCACGCTCTTCTCCGTGCTCTCCTCAGCTCCTCGCGACTGCAATAGATATCCAGAAGCGGCGGGGGCTATATTCTCAGAAAAGCAACTCCGGGAAGGTCCTTTGGTGGTGGCAGGCATCCTAGAACCTGCCTGCTAGCAAAGGACCTTCCCAAAGTTGCTTTTCTAAGCAATGGGGAGACAGAAGGGACAAAATACCATCCGTTTTCCCCGTGCTCAGAAAAGCAACTTCGAGAAGGTCCTTTGCTAGCAGGCAGGTTCTAGGATGCATGCCACCACCAAAGGACCTTCTCAAAGTTGCTTTTCTGAGCACGGGGAAAATGGACGGTATTTTGTCCCTTCTGTCTCCCCGTTGCTCAGAAAAGCAACTCCGGGAGGGTCCTTTGGTGGCAGCAGGCATCCTAGAACCTGCCTGCTAGTAAAGGACCTTTCTGAAGTTGCTTTTCTGAGCAATGGGGAGACAGAAAGGACAAAATACCGGCCGGACGGGATGGGTATACAGGGCCAGGGGTGGGGCTGGCTTACTTCCGGGTCTGGTGAGCTAGCAGCCTCTTGAGAGGGTGGGGCATTGAGTGTAACCTGGATTCTTTATTTCAGCTGGTGCCTTACACAGGAGACATTCCTGGAGGTTTGGGAGCGAACAGGAACATCACAGTGCGAGGATCTATTCCGAAGAACGCTAAAAGGTCTTGGGTCTGTTTTTTTTTCCATGCATTACTAGATTCAGGCAGAGGAATGGAATTGTAACCATTGGGCATCTCTGCCTTTCTACAGTCCAGGCCAGAGGTCCCAACCTGCCAATGCCTCCCAGGCATCACATATTTCAGCCAAACGTTCCCCCAGCTCACAAGTTAAACACCAGGGCTCCAGTTTATCTTTGGCACAGCAAAATGCCAGTCTTAGGGCCTTTCATAGTTTATCTCCTTTATATGACTTTCCCATCTTTTGTGCACATTCACAAGGAAAGCCCAGAGGGAAAGGGGAAGGGGAAGCTGTGTTACTCCCCAGAAGCAACGTTGAAGGTACGTTTTGTTAAAACTGTGAAGCACGCAAGCACCAAACCAGGTGTTAAACCCTATACATTTAAGAGAAATTGTTGTCCAATGTCTTCTTAAAACTTCCAGTATTGGAGCATTCAAACTTCTGAAGGCAAGTTGCCTCACTAGTTAATTGTCCTCACGGTTAAGAAATTCCTCCTTAGTTCGAGGTTGCTTCTCTCCTTGATTAGTTTCCACCCATTGCTTCTTGTCCTGCCTTCAGTTGCTTCGATGATCTCTGGCGGGCCCGGGACAGGGGCTGCTCCTCTGTCCTGGTCGTATTAGACCACTCAGCAGCTTTCGATACCATCGACCATGGTATCCTACTGTGACGACTCGAGGGGTTGGGAGTGGGGGGCACCGTTTTATGGTGGTTCTCCTCCTACCTGTCAGATCAGTCGCAGTTTGTGTTGACTGGAGGGCAGGGATCGACCCCGAGGCGTGTCACTTGTGGGGTGCCCTAGGGGTTGGTTCTCTCTCCCCTCCTGTTCAACATATATATGAAACCACTGGGTGAGATCATCCGTGGTTTGGGGGTACGGTATCATCAATATGCTAATGATACCCAACTTTTCATCTCTACCCCAAACCACCCAAACGATGCCCTCGACGTGATGTCCTGATGCCTGGAGGCTGTGCGGATCTGGATGGGGAGGAACAGGCTCAAGCTCAATCCCTCCAAGATGGAGTGGCTGTGGTTTCCGTCATCCCGATTTGTGCATCTTGTTCCATCTTTGATGAAAGGGGGAGAAATTTTAGCCCCCTCAGAGAGGGCCGCAATCTGGGCGTCCTCCTGGATACGCGGCTTAGTTTAGAAGAACACCTGACGGCCCTGACCAGGGGGGCCTTTTACCAGGTTACCTGGTACATCAGTTGCGCCCCTTCCTGGATTGGGATGCTCTGTGCACAGTCACTCATGCCCTCGTCTTTTCTCGCCTGGACTACTGTAACGCTCTCTACATGGGGCTGCCCTTGAAGAGCACCCGGAAGCTTCAACTGGTCCAGAATGCGGCTGCACGGGTTATCATGGGGGATCTAGGTGCTCCCATATTACACCCCTTTTAAGCAGCCTGCACTTGTTGCCGGTTGTTTTCCGGGTGCGATTCAAGGTACTAATTATGACCTTTAAAGCGCTCCATGGCTTAGGCCCAGGGTACCTGCGAGACGACCTACTGCCACCGGTAGCCTCCCATCGTCCAGTGCGATCCCACAGAGTTGGCCTCCTCAGGGTGCCGTCGGCCAGACAGTGTTGGCTAGCGACCCCCAGGGGGAGAGCCTTCTCTGTGGGAGTGCCTTCCCTCTGGAATGAGCTGCCCCTGGAGCTTCGTATAATCCCTGACCTCTGGTCCTTCCGACACGCCCTAAAAAGTTGGCTTTTCCAGCAAGCCAGCCTGGCCTGAAGAAAACAAAATAAATTATTGATCACTGTTAATTTTAATTTTTTTTAAAAAAAATGTCATTGTCAATTTTAATTGGGTTTGGGATATTCTATTTAATTTTTTTTAACTTTTGTATTATGTGTTTCTTTTGGTGTTGTACGCCGCCCTGAGTCCTTGGGAGAAGGGCGGCATATAAATCTAATAAACCTAAACCTAAACCTAAAAATGGGCCTACCAGAAGTTCCAGAATTCCAGAAACAAGCCCATTTCTGGCCTCTGCAGGGCCTCCAGAGCTTGGGGGAAGCCGTTTTCCCCCTCCCGGATGCTCAAGAAAATTTATTTATTTATTCCAAGGTTCATCTGAGACACCTGTTTTGTTCTCTCTTTCCAAGCTTTCGAATCGATTTGGTGGCTGGCCAAGATATTGCTCTCCAGATTTCTCCATGCCTGGGACAAAGATTCGTGATCCGCAACAGTTTTCTCTATGGCAGGTGGGGAGCCGAGGAAAGGGCCTTGCCCTTTAACCCTTTCCAACCTGGGAAGAACTTTGAGGTCAGTTGGCTTTGATTAAGCAAGGTGGGACATCAGCAGGGAGGCAATCAAAAAAGTTAATATGTCAGTCATAGTGATACAAATGATATCTGCCCCTCATGTTTTAACTGTCTCATGTAGACATCCCTGGGTTCCAGCAAAGAGTTTGGCTGGTTGGCCAATGAGAAAGTAGGGAGGCAATGAGGGTGTAGAAAAGGTCCAGCTGATGCCTTCCAGAGGTGTAAGGCTTCATCTCCCATAATTCCCAGTTAGCACAGGAGAAGAGAATCCATCTGCCTTCTGAAAAAGGATCTTTGGGTCATTCAGAATCCCATTTTTACCTCTCTCCTGGAAAATTGTCCTTTTATTGTCCTTGAGGCTTTGGTGGGGGGAGGAGAAAATGATGTGGCAGTTGTGACAATGAAGCTCCATATCTTATGTATTGGTGGTACTTTTTGGGTTTGATGCAAGTTGTGAATGGTGTGGACTGCAGACCCCTTACCAGAGGACAAAAGGTAATCCAGATGTACTGATTTTCCACACTAACATCCTTCCTCTCTTCCCAGCTCTTGATCCACTGTGACAACCAGAAGTTCAAGGTTTATGCCAATGGTCAACCCTTCTTCAACTATACCCATCGTTATTTCCCTATAGAAGACATTGACACTCTAGAGATCAATGGAGATGTGACTCTGTCCTACATCAAGTACTAAACAATTGGGCAGGGGGAACAGATCAGTAACATCACAGACCCATCCCCTTCTTTCTCTCTCAGTCTGCCAATATACTTAGAATCTTGCTGATGTCAAGTGGTCTACAAGCTCCAGTCATTCATTCAGTCAATCAGTCAATCAATCAAACAATCAATCAATCAGAAATTCAAGTGTAGTGAAGAATATTAAGCAGCATTTTTCAATAAAGCATCTTGATCAAGTAATGCAACAGGCTTACTTTTCTGTCTTCTGAATTTGATTTGTGGATGATAGCAAACACTTTTACTTTTGCACATATAAACAGATGAACGCCAGGTGATGGTAGAAACAAGGCAGAGGAGGGAGGTTCTGGCTGTGAGTGAAAGGCATCGCTTGCACAGGCAGGGTGCCCCCATTTAGAACTATCTCGAACCCCTTTCCTGCCCCAGAGATGCTTCAGATTGCATGGGGGTCCCAGCAAAGACACCAAATGGCAGAGAAGGAGGGGGTCCCCCCATGGCTTCTTTAGGGCTTCATTTCTATCCACAAAAGGTCCTGCCCTGTCAAGCTCTCAGTTCCCCCCTGAAAGGGGCCAAAGGAACCAGGGGAGCCCAGACAGGTCATGTCAGAGAAAGAGACCTGAGTCTGGCCACAGAGTGACTCAGCCCAGGGTGAAGAGACATGTGGGAAGCCTAGCCATGCTTCCAAGGTCTGAGGCTGCGACCTTCGCATGAAAGTGGCATTAATAGGCAGACTTTGGAATCCCTGCCTGGCCTGCCTTACTAGGCTGACACCACATGGCCTCCCCTGACCTGAAGCCCCAGGGGAATTTTGCTGGGGGTCCCAATTGGAGGGAAGCCCAGATGGACTAGGAGACACCTAGGAGGAAGGCATAGATTCCCTTCTGAAGAACAGGGAATGTGCCAAGCTGAGATAGGCGAAGCTGGGGAGAGTGTGAGTCTAGGTGTAAGTGTGATTGTGGATGGGCACTGCCACATTGAAGCACCACAAAAGGCTGCTGGACATTCCTAGTTGCCAGGCGCCCCCAAATGTGGGAATTCTGTTAGGTAAGCTCCCTGTTGCAAGAGCGAGTGCATTCAGAGAAGCACTTAATCCAAATAACATAGTCCAGTATCACATAATCAGGTCAGAACTGAAAGTTTGCTAGCAGTTGCAAAATTTACAATACCTCACGGCACTTTCTAACAGCCAGCTTCCAAAACAGATCAGATCAGATCAGCCCAGCATCTAACAAACAGAGAGCTAACAGTCATTCTGGCTCCCTCTTATGGCTGATTGAGGAAAACAGCAACCAATCACATTTTACAGTATGATTTAAAGAAACAGGCATAGTATTGTTACATGCTTTATATATTGCCAACCCAACCATTAGATTATATTCCTAACAAATTCAGTAGCCAGTTAAATGTGTTATGTGCACCCATCCCAGATATCTGGTATGTCCAGTGACGTGCGGTGACGGTTACCGTTTGTGAGGCAATACCGCAGCAGCGGCGAGAAGCAACGTCCCCGGCACTGTGTCCGACAGGCGTCTCGCATTTATGGCGGACATAAACGCGAGATGCCTGTCGGACACAGTGGCGGGGACGTTGCTTCTCGCTGCCGTCGCACTCCACCGCCTTGCGCCCTGCCTCCTCCGATGAACAATCCTGCTGCCTCGGCCTGCAGCCAGCCCACCCACCCCTCGCCCGACCTGCTTCCTGGGTGTCCCGGCTCCATCTGAGATGCTTCTCGCCACCATCGCGCTCCACCGCCTTGCCCCCGCCTCCTCCGACAAACAATCCTGATGCCCCGGCCTGCAGCCAGCCCAGCACCGAGCCTGGACTCACCACTCTTCTTCTCCTCCTCCTCCTCGTCCCCGCTCAGGATTGTTTGTCGGAGGAGGCAGGGCGGGGGCAAGGCGGTGGAGCGCAACGGTGGCGAGAAGCATCTCAGATGGGGCCGGGACACCTGGAAGTCAAGCCGGCACTTTGGCATGCCTTTAAGTGCCGGCTTGTCTTCCGGGTGTCCTGGCTCCATCTGAGATGCTTCTCACCGCCGTCGCATTCCACCGCCTTGCCCCCCCCCCCCACCTCCTCATACGGACAGTCACAATCCTGCAGCCAGCCCGCCCGACCTGCTCCCTGCCTGGACTCACCGCTCTCCTCCTCCCCGCTCGGTGCTGGGCTTTAAAGGGGCCTCCCCTCCCCAGCCAGCCAGCCCACCCAGCCAATTCCTCCCCCCACCACCACTGTGTCCAACAGGCCAGGTGTCTCGCGTTTATGGCGGAAATAAATGCGAGACGCCTGGCCTGTTGAAACACAGTGGCGAGAACGTCCCTGCCACTTCCGTGCTCCGCCGCCTCACCGCCCTGCCTCCTCCGACCCCACCGCTGTGAAGAAAGAAAAAAAAAAACACACACAAACCTCACAATAAAAAATTAAATTTTTTATTAAATTACAAATTACAAATTAAATTACAATAAATTTGAACCCCCCCCCTCCCTCCATCTGATCCACCTTTTCCAGCTGTGGAAACTCTCTCAACTCTCCTCTTGTCCGCCCAACGTAAGCGTGCTCAACGTAAGCTCCTAAGGCATGATTCGCTGCTCCCCGATCAGGAGGCAGGAGAATCAGTGCCTCTTTTGCATATGAAAGTGTTCGCTTGTTAACTCCGCCTTAACTTTTAAAAGGCGAACAATTCCTTAGGCAAAAGAGGCCCCGAGTTCTCTGGCCTCCTCTCATAGTTAACACTGAGAGCAGACACCAAGCCACTGTGACTTTGAATCTGGTAGCAACTACCCTGGCTTTAATTATTTTTAAAAAATTATTTAAAATTCTTCCTTTCCCTCAGGAGACTGGTGAGGCCCCGCCTCCCCTGCCTCTAGTGACTGCACGTCCCTGGGTATGTCCAGTTGAAGGGATTGGTAACTTTTGCTTTGCTTCAGAATGAGGCCTTCCAGCATCACCCAGGAGGTCCATGTTCAATCCCCACAGGATACCCTGATTGTATGGCATCTGCTGCAGGAGAGAAAAATCAAGATGACCGGTGGTGTACAATGTTTCTAAGACAAAAACAATGTTTTTATTTTTAGAAAGGCCCAGCCATTCAAACACCTCTGTAGGCCAGAATTATTGATCTGGGGCTTGAAAATGCAAATGCAGCCAGGTTTCTACTTGTCAGAGTAATTCCTGCAAAAAGTGGTCCCTTTTCCATCTTCTTCCCCCAAATGTGAGCTCGTTCTTCAGCAGGTGTCTCTCCTTGACTCCTTTTTCCCTAACAATGAATCAGCATATTGAATCACCATTCACATACAAAATTTATCAGGTTTAGGAGCCAAAAATATGAAAAAAAAATTGAAATCAAGAGTTGTAAGGCTACAGGAATTAGCAGTCCATGTTCTTAAAGGCTTAATTTTGGTTGCAAAGGTTCATTATAGGTTCAATTCAGTGTAAATGGAATTTCATTTTTGGTGTGTTTGGTTAAAAGTCAGGGTTTACCATAAAGAAGAGAGGGTCAACTTATTTTCTAACGGACCAGACAGCAAGGTAAGAAACAACGGACAGAAACTGAACAAAGATAGAAGCAACGAAGAACTAAGGAGAAATTTCCTGAAAATAGGGACAACCAATCAGGGGATCAACTGACTTTTGGAAGTTGTGGGTGCTGCAACAATGGAGGCTTTTAAGAACAGATTGTTGGAAATAATATAGGGTTTCCTGCTTGAGCAGGGGGTTGGGCTAGAAGACCTCTGAGGTCCATTCCAACTGTTAATTTTTATTTTGTGTTTGTCAATTTTTCCCTGGACGCAGGATTACCATTGAGTTTTACCTGAGTAAAGGTCTCTCCTTTACTTGAGAGACCGCCTTCTGCTGATTACCTCCCTTCGACCGATAAGATCGCACAGATTGGGCCTCCTCCGGATTCCATCCGCCAGTCAATGCCGACTGGCGACTACACGGAGGAGAGCCTTTTCTTGTTATTTTTTTTTTATTTATATCATTAATTTTTTTTTATTTTTTTTTTATTATATATATATTTTATTATGTTTTCATTCTATACAATCACATATTCACTGTGCTTAATCAGGGCATATAATATTGAATATAGAAAATGCCCTCTACAATACAAACCCAGTATACCACCTTGACCCGCCATACACCCTCTTTCAACCCCCTCCAACTTTCATTCTTCCTTCTCACACACCCCTCTACGCCTACTTCCCCTCCCCTTCTTTTAACCTTGACCCTATCACACCCTCTCCATTCCCTCCCTCCCTTCTCCTCCTCCTCTCTCTCACCCTCTCCACCCTCCTTCTTCTTTCACTCGACTCTTTCCTTCGGTATCTATTACCTTCCAGTATATTCGGTTTGTTCTATTTTCGCACTAACATTGAAAAGCCACAGTATACAAATACAATCATGGAATTTAACACATATTGTATTTCCCCCCTCCCCCCTCCCCCTAAATCCCCACCTCCCTTCCCTCCCCCCGACTTCCCAAAGACCATACGTGGTATAACTTTTGAACAATCACAGTCTAAGATATCTCTACATTGAACTCAGCTTCTTACTGTTACCCAAATTTTAAACAATTTAAATTATTACTGATACTAAGCATAAGCTATCTGGAGTTTCTTAGTCCCATATTTACTTTTTATGTAATCAATCCATTTTTTCCAGTCTCGTTTATATCTCTCGTTTGAATGTTCTTTGAGATATGCAGAGATTTTGGCCATTTCGGCTAAGTTCATAACTTTCAAAGTCCATTCTCGAATTGTAGGTAAATCTTTCTTCTTCCAATACTGCGCCACCAAGAGTCTTGCTGCCGTTATTAAATACAGAACCAAATTAGTCTCTGCTGCTGTAAAGTCAATACATATACCCAGTAAAAACAACTGGGGGGTAAATTTTATCCTTCTTTTAAAGATGTTTTGCAGGATCCACCATATTTTTATCCAAAATGCCTTGACATTACGACATGTCCACCATATATGAAAATATGTAGCATCACAAGAACCACATCTCCAACATTTAGGTTGAACATTTGGATACATAGAGGCAAGCTTTTTAGGATCTAGGTGCCATCTATAAAACATCTTATAAAAATTTTCTCTCAAGTTTTGTGCTTGTGTAAATTTCACATTTCTTACCCAGATTCTTTCCCATGTTTCAAGCATTATTGGTTCCTCGATATTCTGAGCCCATTTTATCATACAATCCTTAATCAGTTCCGTTTCAGAATCCATCTGTACTAATACATTATATATCCTCTTTATATGCATTGAGCTTTGATCTCTTATTTGTTTAAACAAGTTATCCTCAACTTTTACAAAGCCAATTTTTTGATCTATTTTCCACCTAGCCTGTAATTGACCATACTGAAACCACGTTTGAACTACCTTCTCTTCTTTAAGTACCTCTAAAGATTTTAGTTCCATCACCCCTCTTTCTGAGATAAGAAGTTGTCTATAGGTGGTTCTATCGTGTTTTTGTTCTACATTCATATTTTCAATTGCATGTCTAGGAATTGCCCACATGGGCACTTTATCATTTAATTTATGTTGATATTTTTTCCAAACCCTCAATAAAGCATTTCTTAAGATGTGATTTTTAAATTTCTTATCCGTTTTTTTGTTAAATAACAAGTAAGCATGCCAACCATATAACAAGTCATATCCCTCGATATTCAAAATCCTGTCATTAGTTAGATGAATCCAATCACTAATTGCAGATAATGCCACTGCGTCATAGTATAATTTTAAGTTAGGTAATTTCAATCCTCCTCTTTCACGTGCATCTTGCATTATTTTCATCTTTACCCTCGGCTTCTTTCCTGCCCACACAAATTTATTGATACCCTTCTGCCATTCTAAAAGATTCGCATCTCTTTTAAGTATTGGTAACATTTGAAAAAGAAATAAAAATTTTGGTAAAATGTTCATTTTTACTGCCGCTATTCTACCCAGCAAGGACAAATGCAGTTTTTCCCACCTTTTCAACTCCAACTGTGTACTATGCCAAAGTGATTCATAATTATACTTGTATAATTTCCCATTTGAGATTAAAATATTAACTCCAAGATATTTAACTTTTTTAACTACCTCACATCTTAGCGTCGCCCCCAGTTCTTCCTTCTGTTTGATAGTCATATTTATAGCTATTATTTTGGTTTTTCCTAGATTTATTTTAAATCCCGAGACTTGACCATATTGATTGATCGTATTCAATAATACCCTACTAGTTTCCTGCGGTTGTTCCAATATTATAACCAGATCATCCGCAAATGCACGGACTCTATATTCTTGCTGTCTAATTTTAATCCCTTTTAGACCGCCTAGGCCCCGTATCTTATTCAACAGTATTTCCAAAGTTATAATAAACAATAATGGGGACAGAGGACAGCCTTGTCTTGTGCCTTTTTCAATTTGAAAGGAGTCTGTCAGACTTCCATTGACAATGATCTGGGCTGTTTGCTGCTGATATATTGCACCAATCTCCTATCTGCATTTTTTGCAATGTCTTCAGCAGGAATTGCCAATTAACTCGATCAAAGGCTTTCTCCGCATCCAGAAATATGAATGCGGCCGGAATTTGATTGTTCTTTCCCAGGTATTCTAAAGCGTTGATAATTAATCTAACGTTGTCCTTCATCTGTCTGCCCTGTATAAAACCAGTTTGATCGGTATGTATCAGTTGTTGAATTACCCCCATTAGCCTATTTGCTAATATTTTAGTAAAAAATTTATAATCTACATTGAGTAATGAAATAGGTCTGTAATTTTTTGGTTGGGTAAGGTCTTGGTCTTCTTTGGGTATCAACGATATGAACGCAGTCTTCCACGAAGGAGGCACTTTCCCTCCCGATTGAATTTTATTGAATAGTTCTCTGAGGGGTTCTACCATTTCTAACTGTAGATTTTTATAATAAACAGCTGTTAAACCATCTGTGCCTGGTGCTTTCCCTAACTTTAATTGTTTAATTGCCTGCAAATTTTCCCCAGAGGTTATAGGTTGATTCAGCTTATGCCTATGTTCTTCTCTAACTAGGGGGATTTTCTCTTTATCTAGGTATTTGTCTATATCTCCGTCCTTAATTTTATCCCCTTTATACAACTCTGTAAAAAATTCCCGAAATACCTTTTGAATCTCTTCCTGTTGAAACACTTCCTTCCCTCTGTAACACAATTTGGATACATTTCGAGCTTTCCTTTTTTTTTTTCTAATCTGATAAGCCAACCACCTACCGGGTTTATTTGCATTGCAGAAAGTATTATGTTTAGCATATAATAAACTAGTAGCTACCTGGTCAGAGATCAGCATATCAAACTGAGATTTTAATATAGCAATTGTTTCCCTAATCTTTGTATCTCCTGGATTCAATGTTAATTCTGACTCTTTCCCTTTAATTTCCTCTTCCAATTCTTTTCGTTTTTGCCCTTGTTTGTGTCTATGTATTTTGTTTATATTCATTAATACTCCTCTCATATACGCTTTGCTTGCATCCCATACATATTCCAAAGATGTACCCTTGTTCATATTGAGAACAAAATATTCCGATAGCAATTTTTTACAATCATTAACATACTTTTCATATCTAAATAAGTTTTCATTCAACCTCCAGGACCTTCTTGGCTGGGCTACCCTTCCCAATTCCATCCAGACTGGATTATGGTCTGAAAGAACTCTCGCCATAATCTTTGTCTTCTTCACCCTACAAAGTAAATCATTTGTAATTAGTATAAAATCAATCCTTGAAAGAGATTGATGTCTATTGGAAAAAAAGGTAAAGTCATGTTCTTCTGCATGCCTCTCGCGCCAAGCGTCTCGCAATTCAAAGTCGTCCAGCATGTCAAAAAAGGCTTTGGGTAACTTAGCTCGAAATTTGGTGTTCGGGCGAGCTGTCTTCTTATCTCTTTTGGTGTTGATCACGCCATTCCAGTCACCCAACAATATACAAGACTCAAAGTCCCACTGTACTAATTTAGCGTGAAGATTTCTATAAAATCCATCTTGTTGTTGATTAGGAGCATAAATTCCCAAAAGTAACGTCTTTTTCCCTTCTAAGATTAAATCTAATGCAATATATCTTCCAAAGGGATCTGCTTCAATTAGCTCAGCTTTAATGTCTTTTCTTAAATATACTACTATGCCATTTTTCTTTTCCATGGCTGAGGTCGCAAAATGTTGGCCCAGTTTGGGGTTAAACAAATATTTTTGATCGGTTGATTTGATATGAGTTTCTTGCAAGCAAATTATGTCATTCTTAAACTGTTTGAGATAATGAAATATTTTCTTTCTTTTCTGTGGAGAGTTCAGTCCGTTAACATTCCATGTCAAAATCTTAGTTGTCATTTTTGGTTGCCTGAAGCTTTTTTAGAGCCTCCCGCAAGGCCTGTCTCACCTTTGGTTTGGCTCCTCCCACAGCTTCTGAGCTTGTTGCAGTAGCTCCTTGATCAATGGCCAACTATTGTTGAGATTGTTGCATAGTAGCTTGTTTATCCGTTTGTCTGGTGGTCTTACGGTTGGATCTTTTTTCCTTGACTCCTTGCCCTTTCGGAAGAGGGAGATGATACATTTTATCTGATGGTTGTGTGGTTTGCTGTTTATCTTGTTCGTCTCGTGGTTTTTCACCATATCCCGAAGGTTCAGGGTATCCCATCTTCAGAATCCTATGATAGAAATCACGAGCTTTCCATACAGAGCTGAGACAATATCTTTGTTTGTCCATTGTAACTGTAATACCGAATGGGGCATCCCATCTGTACTGTATCTGACGCTTTCTGAGCTCTTCCACCAGAAAAGCATAATCTCTTCTGGCTCTTAGCATCTGAGGTGGTATTTCTTTCAAAACAATCAGGTCCTGTCCACCAATTTGAAGCTTAGTATTGTAAGACTCTTGTAGTATTATATTTCTAGATTCTCTTGTAACAAAGTATATTACCACGTCTCGGGGAAGTTGCCTTTGTTTTGCCGCCCATGAGTTAACACGAAAAATCCTGTCAATCTGCCAATCAAAATTGGATCCCGGTTTTCCCACCAGACGGTCAAAAGCTTCAGAAAACATTTGCTTTAAGTTCTCCTGCTTTTCTTCACGCAGCCCCCTCACTCTTAATGCAAGCTCCATCTGCTTATACTGTATCATAATAATTTGTTTTTCAGCATTGTCAATTTTTTGTTCCACCATTTCAGTTTTGGATATCAGGTTAGTTTTAGCTTCATTGAGAGTTTCTAAATTATCTTCCATTCCAGAAATATATTCTGTTATCACATTTACAATTCCCATCATATTATCATTCATTTTAGTGACCCTGGTATCGAATTTGTCATATAGAACTTCCATCTCACTCCTTATTTCATCTTTAAAATCTTTAATCATTTCTTGATTCTGTTCTCTGAATTCTTTAAACATTTCTAAGTTCTGTTCTCTGGATTCTTTGAACATTTCCAGAAAAAATTCTTTTGTTAGTACATCTCCACTAGGGGGCATAGATGGTGGGGGCTGCAACTTTGTACCAGGTATGGGAGACGTTTTCAGAGGTAATTTGACAGAGGTTGATTTGGATGCCATTATATTTTGGTTTTAATTATTTGTTCTAAATTACTAATCCACTGTGCTATGTGGAGAAAAAGAAATTCCTCCCCCCCCTTTTTTTCCTTCTTTTTTTTTTTTTCAAGGGGTTTTACGGAGGATTTCAAAAGAGAAAGTCCATTTGGAATGTTTGGAATGTCTCTTTATCAACAACAAAGCGTCTTGAAAACTTTAAGGGAGTAGCTCTAATTGAATTATAAGAAATTATTTCTTTGATTCTGTAGCAGGAAGCCGGAGATAACAAATGCAGAAGCTGTAAACGTCATTTTGAAAACAATTAAACAAAAGAGGTTTTTATAACATTGAAGCTGGTATTTCAGATAGAGAAAAGTTTTAAAGTTCACAAGTTGGTCTTTGCTCGTATTGATTTTTAATAGTCTCTTTTCTAAAGATTGTCCTGAGGGGGAGGGGGTCCTGTCTAATGCTGTGAATAACAGCTGCGAAGTTCAGGTCGGAGTTGAATGACTCAGCTTTGGGTTGATCCTCCCCCTCCGTCCACAGCTCACAAAAAAAAAAAAAACTGTGAACTTCAAAGAAGATTCTTACCAGCTGAGATTCCTCACTGCTTTTTTCTTGTCTGAAAAAAGAGTTATCTTGTTGATATTGAGCAGATAACGAACCTGAATTCTGGGGGCAGCTCTGTTAAGCTGCCGACCGGCGACAGGCCACTCCCCGGAAGTCCGAGGAGAGCCTTTTCTGTTGCAGCTCCGACCCTGTGGAACGATCTCCCCGTTGAGATTCGTACCCTCACCACCATCCAGACCTTCCACACAGCCCTTAAGACCTGGCTCTCCCAGCAGGCCTGGGGATAAGTTTTTTAAATTACCCGCCCGAGTGTTGCTTGACTGTTGAATGCAAGTTGGTGTTTTATAATTTATCTTGTTTACTCACTGTTTGTTTTGTATTATTGCACTCCCCTCCCGTGATTGTAAGCCGCCCTGAGTCCCCTCAGGGAGAAGGGCGGCCTATAAATCGTAATAAATGTCTAAAAAAAAAATGTCTTTACCTTTCCACTACTCCATGCATTTAATCATACCTGGTCCACACCAGTGTTACATAAACCAGCGAAGCTCTTATGGATCCTCCTGCAAGACTCCTTAATTCCCTCCATGCTTAGGATCGGCTTAGGCAATTCATACATTAAGAAAAATGCAGTTTGAACAGAGGCGCGGGATCAGTCTCTGCTTGACCCAGAAAAGTCAATCTCACCCATCCAAAGCCAAATCCCTGTTTCCTTTCTGAACACCTCCAATCTTTAGTCAGATGGGATGTGAGCATGAGTCCACATGCATTTGACAAAGCTCGCTAGAAAAATGGACTTTTAGACAGATTGTTGCCTTATACACTCTCCTAAATGTTAACATGATTAGGAAGTAGGAGGGGACATGGGCTCAGTTTCAAATCTGGGCACTCCATGTGTTTTCCCTGGGGCAGCACAAAGTTTGTGAATTTCATTGCTGGCACCAGTTTCTGAAGAAACAAATACAGGATGCAAAAGAGCAATAATCAAGGTTCACTGCAATTATTCTTTATTTAATGTACACTGGAGGAATTTCCCTCCAGAAAATAGTGGAAGGAAATCCTACAGAAAAAAAAGATGCACTCCTATTTTTACATTTCAGGAAAGGATAAAATGATAGTAGTAAATATGTATATTTAATACAAGATTTAAGCATGAATAGTCATAATTAGCAATCCTCGGGTTATTTTCAATTCATCTACAGTTACTATCCTCAAAAAAGAGTTATTGTCTAAATAAAATGAAGGATATCAGTTACGTAGCCATAGCAGTTTTGGTAAAATGTACTGAGAAACAAGGGCATCAGTTACCACATGCAATACTTCTATATTTCTAGCTTGTTAAAACCCTCCAAGAACTTGCTTTCATCACAATCCTATCTTCCAGTTGCCCTTTAATGATTTGAAGCAAAAGAAAAATTTGGCCTAGTCATCCATGGAGAAAAGCTTGGACCATTATCCAGGTTTGACTTGTTGGAACATGTCCAGAACGGATATTCCTCTGCCTCACATTTCTACATTACTTCTGGCTGTAAGCTGATTCCTGGTGTTCAGGTCTGGCCTCAAAATGATTATGTAGCACTTGGGCATGAAGATGCAGCCCAGAAGACCAGCACCAGAGGACAATATGGAGAAGACCTGAACAGCCACCATGTATTTACCTTTGGTGCTCAGGTAGGCTGGCACAAAAGATACCCAGACATTGCAGAAGACCAGCATGCTGAAGGTGATTAGCTTGGCTTCATTGAAAGCCCCAGGCAGATTCCTGGCCAGGAAAGCCACCGTGAAGCAGATGGCAGCTAAGAAGCCCATATAGCTATGATGTAGAACATGATAACAGAGCCTTCATTGCATTGCAGGGTGTTCACTCCAGGCTGAGAGTGGAAGTCAGAGTCAGGGAATGGAGGAGAAACTCCAAGCCAGATGGAACAGATGATAATTTGGACAGCAGAACAAGAAAGGATGATGAAGTTGGCCAAACTCTTCCCCAACCATCTCTTTACTTGGTTTCCCGGTTTTGTGGCCAGGAAAGCCAATACCACTGTGATTGTTTTGGCCAAGAGAGAAGAAATGGCAATGGAGAAGAGGATGCTGAACATTGCTTGTCGGATAAGGCAAGTGGCTTTTTTGGGTTGACCAATGAAGAGAAAAGAAATCAAGAAGCAAAACAGGAGGGAGACCAGAAGGATGTAAGAGAGATCCCAGTTGTTGACTCTGACAATGGGAGTTTCTCGGTATTGAATGAATATGATTAAAACAAGGCCTGTGGTTAGGAACAAAAGTAGGGCAAAAGAGACCAGAATGTGTCCCAGATGTTCTTCATAAGATAGGAAGGATATTCTTTTGGGTATACATTGGACTCGATCCTCATTTGGAGATTTATCATCTGGACACTTGGTGCATTTTTCTGTATCTGAAAAAAAATCCAAAAGAAACATTTCTTTCATATTTTATTCTTTTATCTTTCAAAAAATACCTTCTTGGGACATCAGTTGAAACCAGGAACATTTTCCAAGATGCATTGCTTAATATCTCCAGAGAAAGAAGATAAGAATATCACTTTTTAGAAATAGCAAAATTTCTAGGACCTTATGAAATTGGGGAAAACCTTGGGACCTGAAGGATTTCCTGTGTAATGTGCAGATTCCTCATAGGCTATAATAATGTCTACATTACTACAGCTAAATATTTAATAAATTAATCCAGGCAAACATTTTGAGTTGTGCCGAATGGCACTTCTTAATATATAAGATTAAGAAGATGCCAATCTTTTGAATTCCGTTTGTCTGGTAGAGAAAACTAGTCCTGCAAATAATCTTGAATGCCTACCACAACCTGTTGTAATATAGTTGTAATGAGGTGAACCCATAACTTTCATGCCATGTCATTATAGGCCAGCAATAACTTCTACTGATTCCTAAGGGGATGCCCATGTAAATTGTATTGCACTAATCCTTCCAGCAGGAGAACCTAAGACAATTCTTCAAGTTTTAAAGAACTCAGATATTAATTAAAAAAATATAAATTTGGAGAGATCCAAAATTAAAAGCAGAAGAATAGTTCTCTGACAGTAATTAACCTTGCCCAAAGTGCCATACGCTTCTATCTTTATCCTGTTCCACCTTCAAGTTTTTGCTATTCTTCCCCTTTAGTTGTGCAGTTTGAAAATAAACAAGAAAACTTTTCAATTTCAGCACATCCTTTAACATTGACTTCCATTAAAATGTTCTGGATAAATCTCACAAATCTGTTCTTTTCTTGGATGTCACCTACCTTCCTGAATAGAGATGGTCCCCTCCGGACAAGGAACACAGTCATAGCAGCAAACTGGCTCTCCTTCTCGCTTCCGCTTGACAAATCCAGGATAACAATTTTCTACACATTTAGACTGAGGCAAAGGCTAAGGAGAAAAGCAAGGATTGCTAAAGAAAGTGTGTCTTGATAGAAAATGGTGGTAGATATGAAATTTAGCTAAGTAATCTTTGGGCTTCACTTGGAGAAATAAGAACCAAAGAACCTTGTTCCAAATTGTTGCAGGAGACATACCACTGAAAGATCCATTTAGTTCCTCCCTTTTACTTCTGGAATACCTCAGGGCAATAAAGGACTTTTCTACTTAATAAAGTGTGGAAGGATGGGACTGAGAAAAGTTTTAAGCATTAAGTGGCAACTAATGGCCCCTCATCATTGCTGTATTAACATGCATTCTTCCATTCTTCAGATATCCATGCGTTTAAAATATGACGAATTTATATTATATTATAGAAAAAATATTATTAATATATAATACATATTCTTCTATTATATTTGTTAAAATGGACTAAAACTCTGGTGAAGAAAGAAATTTCTGATCAGTAGAAACTGGAGGGGTTTCTTCTGGAGTATATAAAACATTGCAAAGCCAGACCCTTTTGATAGTAGTTCAAAACTATCCTTCATTTAAGACATAAACCAAAAAAAAAAACCTTTCTGATGGGCAGGGCTAATGTGACATGAGCTGGCCTCTTACCATTTCCAGGACAGCCACATTTGACAGCCTTTCAGGTGTGGTTGTGTAGGGGGGAAGTGTCCAGTAGCAGGAGCTCTGTAGCTGGCCCTACAAGAAACAAGCATGGCGGCAGCACCGGCAGCAGGCAGAGTCTGGTGGGGGAGGCACATGTTGCATACCATCTGATGCACCTGCTCCATCCCATGCGGGTGGGACAGGGCAGGTGTCTGCCGGTGCATCCAGCAGGCTGGACCACATGCCTCTCTCGTGAGCCTCTGCCTCCAGCTACTGCTGCAACTGTGGACCAAGAAAAGGTGAAGCAGGGGGTGGGGCAGCTGCTGTCAGACATCATCAGTCTGCCTACTCACCAGAGACCTCTGTCTTCCCTCTGCAACTCCACCCAGTCCTGACAGGCACCACCCACACGAGTGATATCCAGATGGTCATGCCCTTAGGCCATGTCCAATCGGCTGTCCCGATTACACCCCTTCTCCTTCCCTCTTCCTCTGGCCCTTGGAGGACAACTACAATGCTGATCCAGCCAGCAATGAAATCAAGTTTGACACCCCTGCCTTAACAGATCTGTCCTTGCTACAGGTCTTTCCACAACCTATTCATTTTATACATATTTTCCTGTATGAATCTCTTTTCAGTATATTCAAAATGAAAGATTTACAAAAAAGAATCAAGAAATATGGCAAACTGCTAATAGACAACAAAGGAAAGGCAGAGCTGCTTTATTCTGGTTGGTCCCAGTTTTCTCTACCAAGAGAATTTGTGTTCCGCCAGAAGTTGTGATGCACCAATGGAGAAACCTATAGCTTGAGACTATAAAAATCCTCTAAGTAATTCAGGGAATACATTTTTACTTTCAACTCAATGAATTGAGAGACAAATTCATTGCTAAGATTTTGAAGGAAATGGACTGACTGATCTGTTTATCTTTGAGGAACCTGGAGTACTGATATCATGCCAGACTGTTTGAGAAGGAGCTCAATCTTAGTTCAGCCATCCAGAAACATTGCTAAGAGAGTGTTACAGCCTACCTTCTAATTGATCAACTTTCTTAGGATGGATAGATCTTCTATAAGTAATACTTTTAATGGAGTAACCCCAATATTCTAATTAGCAAATTTGGGATGAAGGGCAATAAGCTGTAGTGGTTATCAAACAATTCTTCTTATGACTACAATGAACTATTGAATTTGGTCATTTTCTACTCCAGATAATGGATTCATCACCATTTGTAATTAAAGATGTACAGTAGATTAAAGGAGAGAGGGAAGGAAGAGATGGTATGTATCTGGGATGGATTAACACCATAGAAGAACAAAGGGGTCATTGAGGCCTTGGATTATAAATTTGAAGCTACCTGAGTCAAAATGAACTAAAATAAGGGTGTTTTAAAGTCCATCTGGATATAGATTGAAATGAGTCTTGAAAATGTGATTTATCACATTCTGCAATACATGTCTCTACATAGAAAAGAAGCAAGAGACAAAAATGGCCAGAGTGTGAAATTATGCAGAGACACACAGTGGACTAAATTGTAGGCCAAGCCAGGAATTCTCTATCTTTTAGGGTTTTCTGGCTCAGGACAGGACATAACTTTGCATTATTCCTTGTATTTGCCATTCACTGAATTGTTTTCAAAAGTTACAGCTTTTCAAAACTTCTGAAGACAAGCCATTCCACTGATTAATTGTTCGAACTGTCAGGAAAATTCCCTGGAGAGTAAAGAGGGAAGAAGAAATCCCCAGCAGTTGCATAATTGCAGGGGAGACGTAAGTGGAACACCTGCCACAGCTCCTTTGCTGACCTGGAAGTGACCCTGTAAACAAGAACTCACTTCCAATGACACAAAAACATTTTCCCGCTTTGTGTATATTATATATATATATTTACTATGCAAACTTTTAATGACTAGTTTTTGACTGAGCTTGATTTTGTTCTTAGGGACTTGCCACACTATTGCATCACCCCCTTTGTGGTGATGCTCTTGACCATTAGCTTTCAAAGTACAGTAAATTTTGGCTCTCCAACTTAACAGAGTTTTTTTCAGATCAGTGACTTGCTCGGGCACTAACTAGTCCCCAGTGTTTTCTCTGACTACTATGCCAACAAATACCAGATTTCTTTTACTTCAGTCACAGGTGCTGTGTATTCCTTCTGGGGCCAATTTCAAGGCTGGAGCTCCTAAATCTCTCAATTTTTGACGGCCAATTTGATTCTAGCTCTACCCTATCATTATGAACCATATGGGAATTATTTCCCTTTCATTTCTCTCTGGAGAAATGCACAACAATCTATGAGTCTGAGAACTAGTTGAATGAGTCAGGGATCTCTCCTGACAGGGAGAATTATAATAGAAAAGTTTTAGCTCAGCTCTTTGGCCAAATCCTCCAGGGGGGACAAGTCAAGTGCAGTTAACTTTTCACACTGACTCAGAAGGCCTAAATGGAAATCTTTTCTTGTTCAGAACTTGGCTTTAGGCAAATAAGTTTTGCTGGAGAATTTCAGACTTTGGATTTCCCTCCCCACTAAAGATCAGTCGTGACCAAAATTTCCATCATAAGTCTCTACAAACCCAAGTAAAATCAAACTCAATTTATGACCATTTTCATGGAAGTTTTTATTTAAATCAGTCATTAAGTGAATCCAGTTTCCCAAAGAGTGTCTTTTGCCAGAAATTGGCAATAGATATTTCAAATCACAATCACTGGACCCTGCAACCAGCTGTCAATGTGAGCTGCCTACCAAGAGTCTAAATTGCAATTGGGACCACAGCAGTGTTGTGACAATTGCAAGAACCACAGTTAACTTTTTCCAAGGCTGAATGAACAAACGTAGGTTCAAATTGGTCATCAAGAATTGAGAAGTTTAGGAGCTCCAGTAATACAACCTGTGTTTTATTACTAAATCTCTCTTCCCTATAAAGGTAGTCCGCAATTTACAACAATTCATTTATTGATGGTTCAAAGTTACAACAGCAAAAAAGTGAAACAATTTTTCACAATTAAAACTTTTGTAGCATCTCCATAATCATGTGATCAGAATTTGGATGCTTGACAACTAACACATATTTATGATGGTTGCAGTGTTCCCAGAGTCATGTCATCACCTTTTGTGACCTCCTGACAAGCAAAGTCAATGGGGAAGCCAGATTGACTTAACAACTGGGTTAACTAACTTGTCAACTGCAACAATTCACTTAGCACCTGTGGCAACAAAGGTTGTGAAATGGGGCAAAATTCACTTAACTAATGACTCACTTAACAACAGAAATTTTAGGCTTAATTGTGGTGGTAAGTCAAGGACTTCCTGTATTTCTGTTTCTGGGACAGATAGGTGGCCTGATCAATTGAATGAATCTATCAACAGAATAAGGAATTTTCCTAATTGCTGCAGATGTTTGTAGGAAATGGTGTCATTTGGATTTGAGACAAGCAGGATCAATAAGAGTAGAGCTAGAAAAGATCTTGGAAGTCTTCTAGTACAGTGGTCACCATTGGTGGTCCAGGAGAAAATTTCTGTGGTCTGCAGAAAAATTATTTGCATTTATCTTTTTTTTAAAAAATAATATTAGTGGTCCGCAGGATTTAAAATTATGAATTTAGTGGTCCCTGAGGTCTGAAAGGTTGATGACCCCTGTTCTGGTTTAACCCCTGCTCAAGCAGGAGACCCTATCCCATTTCAGACAGATGAAGTCCCTACAACTTCTGAAGGCAAGCTGTTCCCCTGGTTAATTGTCCTCACTGTTTCTGTTCTCCTCATTTCTGGGGAGGCTGGACTAGATATCTTCTATGGTCCCTCCCCATTCCAGATTCTGGGCTTCTCCAAAAGAAGCAGTTTTGCATAGTATTAGTGCTGGGGGATGGATGCATCTCTTTTTGCTCAAAATTATGCTCTGCAAATTTCCTGATTTGAACTGCATGCAATGGCTTGCTTGGACTGTGAGAAAGCTATTTCCAGCTCTTTTCATCTTTGAGAGACACAGTCGAAGCACAGAACAGGCCATTCTCCCATGTGTTCGAGGCAGACTGTTTCTAACTCAAAATGGGATTGCTGAATTGAAGTTCTGCTCCTGGAAATCATGCTGAACAATCATTACCAGTTGCTAGCACCATTTCCAAATATATTTTTTCAAAAAAAAAAAAAAGTTTTATTGAACATTTTTTTTAAAAAACAAGAAAGAAAAAATACAAAAACAAATACAAAACAGATAAAAACAGAGTAACAATATAATCTACTTTTACAGCTTTCCATATCAGCTTGTATATTTTGGCTTTGTGATTTACTATTCAATTAATGCCTACTCATAGTTTTTAACAATTATAATGGAAATGTAATAATTATATTTTAATATAATAATATAGTGCGTATAATCAAATTTTACATATATACATTTACATTTTTCTTCATAGTATAATCAATAGTTTTTAAAACTTTTATTTCTTATTTTGGCTTCTATTCTCTAGCCCCTTGTATAGTGTACTCCAAATTTTATAACAGTCTGATTCTTCTCTTTCTTTTAACTCCATAGTCATCCTGTCCATTTTAGCAGAGTCAAGTATCTTCCTAATTATCATATCATCTGGGATGTGTGTAGTTTTTTGTTTCCAATTTTGTGCAAAAGAGATCCTAGTAGCGGTTATCATGTGTAATGTTATATATTTATATTTCTTATCTATCTCTGGGTCATCCTTCCCCATTCGCCCTCTGTGTGGTAACTGAGGAACAGAGAGATGGTTGTGGCCAGGTTCAGTTTGAAGTTGACTGAAGCATTTAGTTTGTCTTTCTTTCATATTTATAACTCATATTCTCTTGCAAATCCAGAACAAAGCATTTTGCGGTACAACAATTGAATATAGATGTTAACACTGCTTGTAGATGAATTAAAATGAATGTTGATGTGCTTTGGTTGATGTAGCCACAAGTTTCTTATTTATCTCCCCATGGTATGTTTTCCTAGTTCTATGTGAATTGGCATCTCTTTGAATAAAAATGTGCTTTAAAAATTACAGATGAATAAAGGCAGTTATGCACTCATTCCTTATTCATCCAATAGTTATTCTAGATAAAAGTGTCTCAACCCTCACAACTGTAGGATATGTGTGGACTTGAACTCCAATTATGGTATTTTAATTCTAGGGAATTCTGGGAGTTGAAGTCCACATATATCCTAGCCTCTTAAAGTTGCCAAAGTTGAGAAATATTCTTCTAGATTTTTCATTGTCTCTGATGGCTCACCTTTCCTTTTAGGAGGTTAAAGAAGGATATATGGGGAAGGAAGATCACAACATCATCATCACAACAGCTGTTTCTTTCTCAATCCATTCAGCACCCCCAGAGTGGGAAGTTCTAAGAATGGTGATTTTTCTACTGAGGTTTAAGAAGCAAAATAAGCAGAGGTTTGAGACATCTATTTCATCCACTAGAGTTATGTGACAAGAATCTAGACTGCCACCAAACTTCAGAGCTTCGGGGTGACCTCTCTGGAGACCATATGCCACAATGGCAGACAGCAGAAGTCAATTCCCTGAGTATTGGAGCCCCTTCCTCCACCATCACTTTCTGGATATGTCCTGACAGGAAGGATGACAAACATTATGTAATAGTGTCTCCAGGGATGTATCTGCAACATTTCACAAAAATCATTTTCTCAAGCTGCCCCTCTATATGGAGCCCTGGAAGAGGTCTGGAGGACAAATTATCACTCACAGTAATTATCACAATCCCAGGCTTTGAGATCTCTTCTGCTACTTTTCCTGTGGCTGCTTTTGATATAACATCAGACTAAAGCAACATGGAATCTGATCTTGCGTCAGAAAAAGTTACATGCCTCTACTCATGCTGAATGGTTTGCACAAGATTTAGGAGACATGCGGGGGCTGTGCTGCTGTGTACCTTTCTCTCTTTTCAGATAAAGCTCAATTTGTTTCTGTTTGAATAAGGAAAGCTCCCCTATATTCCATTTCCTGAGAATGCTTTGAAATTTTCTAATTGTTCTTTGAAAACAGACGTTTGATTTGGCTCCATGAATTATGGACCTCCTGCTTCTACTTTCAATGCTATTGGTGTCCCAGCCAGTCTCTGCAAAGCTTAGAATGAAGTGCCCACTGAATTTGGTGCCACTGGATAGAGAAAGACCATGGAACTACTACAGGCCAGGAGACCATCTCATTGGCATGATCACGAGTGCTATAACCATGCCACAGAAAATATTGGTTTTCAACCAGCTTCCTCATAATCAGTCTCACTTGTAAGTTACTCAGTGTTATGAACTGCATTCCTTCCATCTGCAGTTTTAACACTCTCATTCTTTTCATCTTATTCTACTCTCTCCTATATTTCAGGAAGTGGTTAATTTTGTTGATTGATCAGATTTCTGTGGGTTTCCTGTTTTTCTTATTTAGTGGAAGGGATACAAATTCAAAGGTGGAACAAGAACAATTACCTGAAAGAAGTCCACATTATTTTCGTCTCTACATCCAATCTAGAATTTATGACTTGAATAACGACTTAGTGACAGTAGTGAACCCTGACCAGCTCATTTCCATATTTTTATAACTGCTCATTGATATTCAGTGCCTGATCCTTATAGGGATAGAGGATGACTTGTTTTTAGAACAGCTTTTCTGGGTCACTCATGAAATATCATCTTCCTTTTATGATAGTTGTACTTTAAAAAATGAGTTATTTTGCAGACTGGGTACTATGCTGATGAAAATTACTGCTGTTATAAATAATAAACTATTTGTTATTCTTATCTGCTTCCAATTTTTTCAACATTTACAAATATTCAATTTGATGGGTGACTATCATTTGCCTCTTGTTTTCAATCAGTATTGACTTCAGACTCAATAGTCTTGATGAAGAGGATGAAATTGGAAAAAAGATACTGTGTTACTGCTGTTGATAATACTTGTATTAACCAAAGCATTTTTTTTACATTAGTATACCTTATGCTTCCAAATGAATGGAATGCTTTATTTCCATCATTCAAGAGATCAACAAGAATATCCAGCTCCTGTGAAATCTCACACTTGGCTATAATATCCATGACAACTATTTGAAAGCTCTTGGCACTTCAGAAGTATTGCTGGAAATGCTCTCTACTGGAGAAGCCAATGTTCCCAACTACAGCTGTGGAAGGAAGGACAACATTTTGGCTCTTCTTGATGCAGCTGACAGGAAGATTTCCATCCAGATGTCAACATTACAAAGTCCCACAGGTTTGTGTATAGTAAGGTGAGTGGGTGATAGTCGGTGCATGATAGATGCAACCATATCTTCTCTATGGAGTTCAAAAGCTGCTTTTCATTATGTCCATTGTAGGTGTCATAGCTTGGAATTGGGACACACATTAGGATGGGAGCGTGTATCAAAATAAATATATCCAAAAATAAATATATTTTATGATGAAGGACGTTTAAACAATTATAGTCAAATAAAAATGGAGGCATAAAGGTAACATGTATAAACATCTGAGTTAAAATACTATGGCAGAAGATATAAGATTGTTTTGTTATTGGAAAGATACAGGTTGATAGATGGAAGAATATAACTTAAAATTAGTTAAACTTAGTGAAATTTAGTAATAATAGATATAATAAAATAAATAATTGATAATGATAATGTATACAATGTGTAGTGTTATGATAAGTAATAATTTGGATATGAATATTGAATGGTAAACATGAAAGGAAGATTAGAAATCCTTTTGGATTATATAGAAAGGTTAATAAAAAGAATTAAGTTAGATACAGTTAAGTTTTGATTATTAGGGGGAAAATGTTATGATACAGGATATAGTCAAATAGAGGAGGGATAATGATGACAACCTATATATATATGTTTGTGTATAATATAAGGAAACTAGATGAAAATTGCCAACAGTGATTTGGAAAAGAGGATTAGAAAAGTTTGTTATTAAATATTATGGATGTTTAGCTAGAATAGGACATAAGGATTCAGTGTTATTGGAGGATTTTAGAAATATTAAATGAAATGCCAGTATGTGGTTATGTATTAAATCTTGGTATATTTAATGATGAAGGATGTTTAAATAATTATAGAAATAAAAATGGAGGTATGGTAACATGTATAAATATTTGAGTTAAAATACTTGAGTTAATATGAATTATGCTTGATGACTGTGGAAGAGATGCACGAAAACCTTTTGTAACCAACTGATAGACTTTCTACAGTATGTAAAGAAGGAAGATTTTATGTGTTGTGTTTGTTTTGAAAATAAAAATAAATTCTATTTTTTAAAAAATAAATATATCCTCTCATGATAGCATCTCTATTGTTTTGGGGGCTTCTGCAGCATCCTTGTGAAGGTGAGGAGAGGCTCTGTGTCCAATCAAAGGATCTTCTGTACAATAAGAAAGTGCAGCACTGCTGGAAAGCTCACATTTTGTACATGATCTTAGAAAAATGATGATAATGCTGAACAAATGCCATATTCATGAAAATATGATGATGATTTGCATTCATTAAAGAAAGAGACTGAGTTACCTGGCATTAAATTCATGGATTTTCTGGAGAAACATTTAAACTAAACAATGGGGATAGAGATTTTATTGATGCAGAATTCTTTTGTCCCCAGCAATCTAAAACTAATAGGGTAGTCAGTGCTTGTAATATAGATGTTTGTGTGTGTAAGAATATCAATGACAAGGAAAATGTAGCTTTTGACAGTGTGTGCTATATACCATGTGCACTAATAAAACATGTGGTAAGGAAATAGGAGAACTCAGGCACAAAACAGGTACTGTAGAAAGTAATCACAAGGTCAATTAAAAAGGGCTCAAATGTCTATACACCAATGCACAGAGTATGAGGAATAAACGGGGTGCATTAGAAACTCAAGTAAATGAGGGCAGATATGATATGGTTGTTGTTACAGAAATGTGGTGGGATGAATCTCAGACATGGAATACATAGCTAGAGGGATTTAAATTATTTAAAGGAAACTGACCAAATAAAAGAGGAGGTGGGGTTGCATGATATATAAGAAATAACTACAGCTTTACAGAAATAGAGCACAACAATGGTGAAAACTGTCTTGAACGCATTTGGATCAATATAAAAAGGAGAAAAATGACATTGCCATAGGTGTATACTATAGGCCACCCAACCAAACAGAGGAAATGGATGAACTTTTTGTTAGTCAGTTAACTAAGCTATGTAGGAAGCGCATAAGTGTTCTTCAACATCTTCACAAATGATCTAGATCAGGAGAAAGAAGGGGAATTCATCAAATTTGCAGATGACACCAAGCTGGGGAAAATATGCCTATACAGAGACTATAAATTGTATAGCTTGAAAACTGTTTTTTGCTCTCCTTGTTCTCAATCCATTTGGGAAGAGACTAGGAGGCCACTCTTGCAACCACTTTTTCATTTTTCTTCAATAAACCTTTCAATTGTTAACCAGACTTGTTTTTGTATTGTGGGGATTAAACTATTTGGGTCTTACGGCTCACAAAATTGCCTCTCATTTAAGAAATCAGGATGGGCCTTTCTTTAGTTCAAGGTCATGTTTCAGTTCCTCAGTTTTCTGGGCCAGGAGATTATCTCCCATCAGACCAGTTGATATGATTTTATTTGAACTGAATGCCTTGGTTTTCCTTCCTAGAAGCAGACCTATCACATAGCAATAGCAATAGCAGTTAGACTTATATACCGCTTCATAGGACTTTCAGTCCTCTCTAAGCGGTTTACAGAGTCAGCATATCGCCCCCACAGTCTGGGTCCTCATTTCACCCACCTCGGAAGGATGGAAGGCTGAGTCAACCTTGAGCCGGTGAGATTTGAACTGCCGAACTGCAGATAACAGTCAGCTGAAGTGGCCTGCAGTACCGCACTCTAACCACTGCGCCACCTCGGCACATCCCCTCAGTGGGGTGAAAGAGAAGCATGGATAACTCTGGCCAGGTCCAGACTGCTTAAAACCTCACAGGCAATGGGCCCACACTTTCATGAGATATTTTCTCCAATCAGGATAAGCTGAGTTCTAATTTCAAAGCTTATTTCCCACTGGGACCAACAAGAATTTTTACTGGATTCAGGTTGATTGGATTCAGTCTGAATGCCAAACTCAGAAACTACTTAACACAATTGCCTTTTTATTTGCTATTTTAGGACATGGGTCAAGTGATGCTATCAGCACCACAATCCCAGCACCTGGTGGCCTCTTTCACTCATTTTAGGTGGCATCAGCACTTTACAATTAAATGACTATGATTAGCTTACTTGAACTGGGTCCTATAGCTTTCAAATATAGGAAATGACACCAATATTTCACCCACCTTATTGAGCAAATTTAGCCACACAAGAGCATCTTGCTTGATAATAAGTCTCTGTCTTTCAAAACTCCCCAGAATCTGAATCTTGGGATTCTCCTTGTGAAGAACAATGCAGCTCATGATGTTCAGATCTGCTGTTACAACTCCATTTTGGTCCAAATATAGTTTCTTCCGGGAAATATTGCAAAATTTATTCCTCTCTAGAAAGTGATGAAACTAGGATGGAAACATCCAGGAATTTTAAAAGCAGAAACCTTGAAAAAGGTTCAGCAAAATTTGTCAATCACAGATTTTTTTAAAAAATGTCAAACTAAAATCAACCAAATTTATGTATTAAATGGAACAAATTTTAAAATAAATCACAAATAAATTGGACAAAGAAACAAAGAGACTACTCATAAATTCCTTGGAAAAAAAGTAGGTTGATTTCCAGAAAGCATGGATTGGTCAAAACAAAAGTTCCCAAGCTAATCTAACCCCAGGTAGAGCAGATGGGAATTCTAAACTAGTGTAAGGGTAGATTAAGAGAATCCCATCATTTTGAAAGTACAAATACCCCACTAAATATTTGCCCGAAGAGTTACAATAGATCTTTTCTGAGTTTCTTTCTCCACCTGCTATGCAGCTGAGGTCTCTCCCCCACCATCTGATCGTTCCCTAAACATCATCTCCTTGCCCCTGAAGTTCATTTAATCATTTTTATGTATTTGTATCCTGTCAGTATAGATATATTCATGAACTGGAATAGGGCTTAATAACAAGGTCAGCCAATGGGGCCTGTTTGCTGATTCAGACAGCAAGGAGCCTGGGCATGGCTTAGCTCAACTGTTCTGTACTAAAGCTGCAAACTAGTCTGCTGCTCTGAAATGAAACTGTTCTCTCTTCGGCCTTGTATCTACTTACAATCTCTACTCTCTACTACTTTGGAAAGACCTGTTTGGATGTTGTATATTTATTTCATGTGTTATATTATATATAAAGAGAAGTTAATTAATCCTACTGAATCAGTTACCTGTGTCTGCTTTTGGGATGTGATTGCTGCAACAAACTCTGACATATCCCACTTTTATTAGTTTTACAAATAACTCAATGTGGCAAACATGTCCAACACACATTCCTCCTATTTCCCCCCACAATAACAGCCCTGTGAAGTAGATTGTGTTGAGAGAAGAATATGTATGATTTCCTAACAGAGAGAAATGCTTAAGTAAAATGAAGTAGAAAGCAATCTGAATCATAGTTGATTGCAAACCGAGTCAGCAGTGATATGCTCAAATACCAGGTCCCCTTGCAGGTCCAATGCTTGGAGAGGAGTTTGCACAAAACATGGATCTGCTTTAGGGAATGGCAATGGATTCAAGGAAGAGATCAAAGGAGATGCTCTTAGCCTTGAGGAAAGATGACAAAACTCATCATATTGGCTCAAGGTGTGAAAAATCTGAAGGCATCTAGGAGCACATTTCCCAACTAAATGCATCTTTTGGTTGCAGAAAGGAGGAGATAGCACTCTTCCAATAATTGAAAGATGTTAAACAGAAAATCTAATATCTAAGATCTGTTCACTGTTATTTCAGAATTGTGGAATATGATAAAATGAGCTGAATATCAAGAAATTTTGCCTGAATGAGAGGCAAGGTACTGTAAAAGGAGGCTCAGTTTTACTGCTGAGCCAGTGAACCAGAGAAACTTATTCTCAAATTCATAGATTGTCTTAATTTAAAGACCACACAGCCATCAATCAGAAATACTTTATCAGGGATCCCTGTGGAGAAGAGGAGATAAGTCAATTTTAATGAGATATGTCTCATTAGAATGTATCAACGTAAAATTCTGTTTCTAATCACAAACTGATGCACGCAGGAATTTATTTAAAAATGCATATGTTCTTTTAAGATTAGCAGTGTTTAATATCAAAATTTATCTCTCATGTGACTGACTCTTTCAAACATTATCCCTCAAGCAAATCTGATGGCCTTTTTTCCCCCAAGAGTTGGTTGAAATGGCTGCCATCCTTCTCCTTTAGATTTATTCTATGAAGGAAATATGTTCAATGGATCCTTATTGAGTCCCCATACCTGCCATAACTGCAACCTTGGAGCTCCTAACTTCCCTTCATCCCTTTTCCTTCTCCTGGACCTGGAGGAATATGCAGCATTCAAAACAAGGGCCAGAGTCGTAATGATACTGTAATCATAGGGGTAATTGTGGATCTTGATCCTATTTCTTTTCTCTTGGGTCTCCAATAGCGATTTCTGGGTGCATCTTCTCTGTCCTTTCATAGAACGGACATGCTTTGAAAAAGAACAGTGAAATGACTGATTTTCAAACTGGAGATCTAGAAAGAAGTAAGGTTCAAAGGTATCGTCTTTTCTTTCTCTTGATACATAAAGGTCCAAAGACTATGGACATATTTGAGATTTCTGTGCTTTCCCAAAGGATATATTCCCAAGACTGTCATGAGCCAGAGTTTCCCTTCAATGGGTCCAGGCAAAATTTCAAATATTAAATGGAAGGAGATGATTCTTTCCAAAATGGAATCATATTCTGTGAAGTGAACAAAGACATTGACTTGTCTCCACTTCGAGAGGGCATCCCTGAGGGGTTTTCTATGTTCAGATATTGAGAATTGTTGAGATATAGCTACACAAATTCCATTTCTGACAAGAGTAGAAGTAAAGGTCCTCATGAAATTCTCTCCATTCTCTGTGTCTGAAGCAAAAAGACCAATCAAGGTCCATCTGAAATAGAGGAGCACTTGCACAATGGCTGGGTACTGGATACCTTCTTTAGGGAGCATTGGGTGAAAAAAAGGGAATTGACTTTTATCACTCAGTATCTCTGAAGGAGCCATATAACTCATCTAAAAAAGCAATGAAGCGTGCTGCATTATATTTGGGGTCAGTTTGAGTCCATTTTTTTTTAAATAAATCCAACTTTTTTCTGATGAACAAAATAGAACAGTTTATTGTTGATTAGCTATCAGGCCATATCAAGATGCAAATTATTAAATACAGAATATTAACAGGACTGAATATAAAATGGAGTACAAAAAACCAATTAAGTAAAAAAAGTATAAGAATAAATAATGAAAATCATATTTCTTTGTCATTCCTACACTTTTATACAATCAGATCAATGCGTGCAGTTGTCTACTGAACAGTTTTGTTTGAATAAAGGGTCATATAAATGTAAGTTTTGAAGAGGGCTATATCTGTCTTTGCTTCTATATCTTGGATTCCTTGTGCAGCAAATTTTTCAGCTTATTCGCCAATCGTACAAGAGACAGGGTAACCACAGCCCCTAATATTGTACAATCAATTGTACAATTGTACAGTCCAAGAGATCATTAATGGAATTTTTGTCTGTTCTAACCATAATTATTATCCTGATTTTGGAAAAGAAAAAAATGTATCAATTCCCAGTTCAGCTCTGAGGCAGCTGCGGAACTCCTTTTATCCACCCTAAAGATACAGTACTTATTGGATGTTGTGACTATGTTTACTCTAGTAATGATATTTGTTCAGATTGATGTAAGAGCATGTGGGTAATCTTGGCCTTATCTATATATATAAAAGTCAAATATCATTCACTCATCACTAAATCTCCAGAACCGTAAAGCCTACAAACTTGAAATTTGGCATGTATATTCCTTTTGGCTTTTAGATGATTCCTAAGAAAGGATTTTTCAAAATGACCATCAGATCATTAGTATTTCTTATACAGTAATTAAGACACTCTGATATTCCGTTATGTGTTTCAATCACCGTCCACCATTGTGTCAATGGATTGAACTGGATTGAAACAGATTTCTCCTTCATTGCCCAATCACATAGTTTTGTTGCAAAGCATGGGTATCCAGCTAGTATAATATGATAAGGAAGATGGATAACTATAATTTTTAGGAAGTAAATTCTTTTGTGCCCTTTCTCTAATAGGAGTTCCTTTGATGAAGAAGGATCCAATATTCAGTCGCAGGGGAAAGAACCCCTAGGTAAAAAAAGGTATTACTTGCTCTATTGGCTCAGTATTGAATAGCCAATGGACTAATAACCGTAGGCTATGATGTCCTTTCCAAAGATCATAACCATTGATTTTGTTTTATAATAATCATACAATTATTATGATAGTAGGAACCAAATATTCTTAACAGGCTACGAAACCTAAATTGTGGGTATGACAATAATATAATGTCACTTTGTAACAAGGTGTTTCAAGAGGTATTTAGAGCCTTAGGTATATGTACTTCAGAGCCATTCATTAGTTCATATAAATTATTAATTTCTAGATTGAATAACAATATCACCTCTCTCTTACACCTTGGTATGTACTGATCCTTCTTCTCATAACTCTATTGAACCAAAAACCACACTCTCAAACAAGTGCTTGTAAAAAGGGCTTTCATTGGGATCAACTGTCTGTCTTGCATTTTAAGGGCAATCAATTCCATCCTGTATACTGTACCAAATGCTGCACTGAGATCTATAAAGATAAAGAACTGTTATTTCCTGTGACTGACATATTTTGTAATTAGATGGATGGTTTAAGACAAAGTCAGTAAAGAATTAACTCTGTCTAAAGGCAACTGATTCTTCTGCAAGAAATGATCTTCTACAGTCTCTACTCTACTCAAGAGGACCCTATATAGACAATATCTATTACACAAATGGTCCAGTAATTGCAAGGGTGCTTTTTATCACCTATTTTATATATAGGAAATATTATTGCCATCTGGATATAGTGGTATTATTTATATGTGTAAATCAACCTACCAATAGAAATCCCTACTATTTGGGAAAGTTTTTGAATAGTTCACTAAGAAAAAAAGTCCTCTCTAGGGGCCAAGCATTTTATGATAGATTTGATCATGAATATATTATTTTTAAAAAGGTAAAGGTTCCTCTTGCACATATGTGTTAGTCGTTCCCAACTCTAGGGGGCAGTGCTCATCTCTGTTACAAAGCCAAAGAGCCAACACTGTCTGAAGACATCTCTGTGGTCATGTGGCTGGCATGACTAAATGCCAAAGGCACACAAAAACCTGTTACCTTCCCACCAAAGGTGGTTCCTATTTTTCTACTTGCATTTTTATATGCTTTCGAATTGCTAGGTTGGCAGAAGTTGGGACAAGTAATGGGAATTCACTCCGTTATGGGGTGCTAGGATTTTGAACCACCGAACTGCCCACCTTTCTGATAAAAAAGCTCAGCATCTTAGCCACTTAGCCACCAACAAAAATGAAGATGCTGTCTTGCGATTATATGTCTATTTTGATTCTTGCCCCATGCCCACTGGAGACCCTATGTCTTAGTCATGATAATCACCAGGATGAAAAGCAGATCTTGAATTACATAGAGATGATATGGCTAGATTTATTGATCACATATTACCACACCACTCATTGTGTTAGTCAGAGTAACACTCACAAACCTGTGGTACTTTGTAGGTGCCTCCTAATGTTGACATCTGGATGGAGATGCACCTATCAGCTGCATCTAAAAGAACCAAAAAGTTGTCCTTCCTTCCACAGCTGTAGTTGGGAACATTGGCTTCCCCAGTAGAGAGCATGTCCAGCAAGGCTTCTGAAGTGCCAAGAGTGCTAAAATAATTGTCATGGATGTTGTAGCCAAGTGTGAGATTGTGCAGGTGCTTGGAATTCTTACTGACCACTTGAATATTGAAAATAAAGCGTAGTATTCCTAACCTATCGTAAGATAAACTAGTGTAAAAATGCTCAAGTTAATATCAGTATCATCATCAAAAATACAAAATAGTTTTATTTCTCTTTTTCTCCATGAGACTAGTGAGTCTTAGGACAATATTGATCCAAAACTAGAGGCAACTAATTATCACTCTTCACCACTTAATATTTGTGAATGTTGAGAAGATGGGGTAGTCTTCTATCAGAGATAAAGATCAGCATTACAACATCATTTGTAATGGCACAGTGATTAAAATGCAGTACTGCAGGCTAACTCTGCCCATTGTTAGCAGTTCGAACCTGACCAACTGAATGTTAACAGCCTTTCATCCTTCCAAGATAGGTAAAATGAGGACCCAGATTGTTGGGGGCAATATGGGGACTCTGTAAACCACTCAGAGAGTGCTGTAAAAAGCACTATGAAGATATGTGTATGTGTATGTGTATATATGTATGTATGTATGTGTGTGTGTGTGTGTGTGTGTGTGTGTATGTATGTATGTATGTATGTATGTATGTATGTATGTATGTATGTCTAAGTGCCATTGCAGTTTTTGCAGTACTAATTTTCATTGCCAAGTAACCAGAATTCAAATTTATTTGATCATTAAATTAGAATGTAAAAAAGAAAAAATATGTTTTATAAGTATCCCTCTAAAAGCAAATCAACCTGTATTCCTAGAATGATGAGGCTTTGGATTTCAATCATTGTTTATAAACATATGGAAATGGGCTGGGCAGAGGCAGCTACAACATTTTCAATGACTGCTTTAAACAATGAACTCAGGATTGTAAGGGAAAGGAAAATATGGAGTTCTTTTTCTGCCCCATTTTTTAATTTGAGTGTCTCCCACAAAATAAGACACAAAGGGAATCCATGGAAATCAAATGATTTTGGAAGCTAGACAGGTCCCATAATAAAGGAATAAGTGAAATAAGAAGAAAAGAAGGACAGCATTAGAACTGGAAACGGAGGGAGTGCAACTCTCTCACCCTGAATGACTTACCGGTCAGACTCAATAGATGGGGCTGTGTTGAAAAACAATGTTGTATGTGATAGTTTTGTTGCAGACATGATCATACTAATCAGATGGTCTCCTGGCCTGTAATAGCTCCATGGTTTTTTTACATCCTGGTGCTCCAAATGCAGCGGGCACTTCATTTTAAGCTTTACAGAAACTGGCTGGGACATCAACAGCATGAGAACCAGAAGCAGAAGGCACATAATTCATAGGGCTGAATCAATTCTCTTCCAGTTTCTAAACAGGAACAAGAGGAAGAGTGAGGAGATTTCAAAGCACTCCCACAAGATGAAAATGCCAGCAGCTTTCTTGATTCAGACAGAGAGAAACTAAACTTTACCTGGCAAAATGAGATGACAGAAGGATACATTCAAGAGCACAGCCACTTCCTGAATTACATCTTGTACAAAATACTCAGTAGGACATGAGGCATTTATCTGTTTGTGTTGCCAGATCCCTTCCCTGTTTCTTCAGGCTGTTGACTTCCAAGGCAGTCACTAGAGAAGTAGCAGAAAAGATCTCCATGGCTGGGAAAGTGATAATTGCAATGAGAGGCAATTTGTCCTCTGGGGCATCTTCTAGAGCCCAATGGAGAAAAACATCTGCTCCTCTTCACATTGAGAAGTTTTATCTATATTGGGCAATGTGTAGGTCAATCATCAAGGTATAGGATGCAACAGCCATCCTATGGACTGTCTGTCTATCAATAAAATCTTATTTAATTTTAACCCATTGTGTCATTCCACCTGGGGAATCTTTTGTGCTGTCAAGATAACAAACTGGGATTTTAAGTTCAAAACATTATTTCTATGGGTAGTTTTTGGAGGTGATTTGTATTATTGCTCAGCTGCCTCCCATGCAGAAACTTTTACTCAGCCTTAACTTTCCAGGGCAAAACATTTTCTATGATGCCTCCACTCCCACCAAGTGCCAGTTGTTCAACCAAGTACTCTACAAGTGGGGAACCAAGGGCAATCTGCAGGAAAGCAACTATGTATGATCATTTAATTGTCATTGTTAGGGGTATCTCCATTGGGAGAACAGAAAATAGTGCAGCATAATGTACAGCTAGAGAGAAAGAACATTGCTAGTAGAAAAAAAACACACAAATATAGTCTCAGACACTGCTAGTAAAAAACAAGTAGCTTTACTACTAATAATTGCTTCACGAGCAGCGATAGTAGATATTTATCCTAACACAATTCAAAGAACAAACAATTGCTTACAGTCGCAGTTCGCGTTCCAGTCATCAAATGAGCAAGTAGTTATCAAGCATAGGACAAGCAGAGAGAGAGGTAACAAACTGGGTTTGTTACAAACTGACTCCCTCTTATTGTAAAGTTAATTACAGCTGATAAGTACATTCACCCATTTAAAGCAACAAAGACCATGTGTTATTGTATATAGATATTGTATATAGATATAGATATATATTGCCTACCCAACAATAGGAGTATACTCCCAACAGTCATGACAAAAACACATGTCTTTTCTCCTCACAAATAGAAAACAGCACATATATAATACAAATGGGCTCTGTGCCATTTCCCTCATACTTACCAAAGGGATGGTATTTGCTGTATGTAAACTGTATCTTCTCATACTTTATGCTATAGGCCCCAGGAGGCTCCCTGTACTATTGGGCATTTATTCTCTTATCATGTAATGCCAGCTGATTAAAGCTGCGCTCACCACAAACCCAGGCAGGTGTGCAGGAAGATAAATCCTCATTGGGGGCTCCTCACTGGACAACTATATAAGGCTGTTAAACAGGGGTGTTTATGGGTCTGCTGTCTCTATCATTGTATCACCAGACCTTGCAGGCCATGCCCACATCAATATTAGAAAATTGGCCTGCTTAGTAATAAAAAGTATAACACCAAACTTCAAATTCTACTGTTCTCCTGAATGAAGATTAGGAACAGCTAAGGACAGCAATTTTGCAGAATATCCTGGCCATTGATTTTATGCTATTCAAAATGGCCCATGGTTCTGAGGCGTTTCCTAGTTTGTGTTTCTTTAAATTCACTGACAAGTCTTTGTGAATAAAAAAATACTGAACAGGATTTGGGAGATCTAGCTTAGCAGTGGTGGGTTGCCATTTTTTTAACTACTGGTTTGGGCGCGCTCCTGCGCTCAACACTTTTGCACATGCACAGAAGCATCTGGGCAGGTGGGCGGAGTCTTTAGTCACTGCTACTACCATCTGGGAGCCCCATATGGGCCATACCAGGAGCAACTCACCTCTGTAGCAAAGCCAATCATAGAACAATGCCCATAGAAGTTTCTGGAATTGGCTTATGTCAGTTTGGTGTGACACTTGGCTCTAGAGTTCCCAGCTCTTCTGGCTGGTATTATATGATTACTCTGCCCAGGATAATGCTTAGTAGGGATTTGTAGTTATTATTTCCAGGAGAGTCTAAAGATAAATCCTGTTATCTTGGGAAATACATATTTTGAGATAAGAATGGAGGAGATGGACTGTGAGGAAAATCATTTCTTAGATGAGTGGAATTGATTAAATCAACTTGATATAAAGCGACACAAGGCCAAAGTTTGTTATCTCGTTACAACAATCCCATAGATTTGCTATGGGAAAAGTTTTCTTTTGGGGGGGCCTGACATTTTCAAAATGGCTCCTCCTTTTGATTTATGTTTTTTCCCCTGTTTTATTCTTTGATTGTTATTTTGCCTTAGACTCTTCCCCTCCTTTGATTTCTGAAGTAAAACAGCCAGAACTAGAAACCTGAGCTCACTTATTTATAGTAACTTGACATCAATTACCCATGAATATGTAGGCTTATATAATTTGTTATTATGAATTAGTCTGCCATTTTGAGATGAATAAATATGAGTGAATCTCTTTGTTGTGGGGGGTCATCTCTCAATATTATTTTAGGGCAGGGGTGTCAAACTCATGGCCCGGGGGCGTAATCCAGCCCTTGGATGCTTAGATTTGGCCAGTGAGATGGCTCTGGAAACGGTGAAGTCTGGCTTGCAGTGCCTCTGCCAGTGAAAACAAAGCTCAGAAAGGCTGCTTGGATGGCCTCCATCAGCCCTTGACAGCAAAAATGGAGTGGGGGGCTCTCCATTTTCACTGGCAGAGGACTGCAAGAGGCTGTCCTGGCCAAAAATGGAGCTCATATGCAGCCCCCTCAAGCCAAAAAGAGAGCTCAGGAGCCCATTTTTGCTGGCAGAGAGCTAGGCCAGAGGTGCCCCCAACACAAGTGATATCAAGCTGGCCACGCTCACCCTGGCCATACCCAACACTGCCCCCCCAAAGTCAAATATACCCCTCCCCCCCTAGGTCAAATACAATATTCAATTAAACTGATTACGACACTGCTGTTTTAGGGTGTCCCACCAGCACTTGCTAATAAACAGTTGTAGTTAGTTGTAGTTTATTCAATTTGTATGCCGCCCTATTCCTGAGAGACTCGGGGTGGCTAACAACCAAGGGGGAAAGGGATACAAATAGAAAAATAAAGACAAACAAATTAAAATACAACAACAGTCGCAACATTCGAACGGGGCTGGAAAATTCCTCAGCCCCAGGCCTGCCGGAACAACCAGGTCTTAGTGGCTTTGCGGAAAGCTGGAAGGGTGGTGAGGGTCTGGATCTCAACGGGGAGATCATTCCAGAGGGCCGGAGCAGCCACAGAGAAGGCCCTCCCCCGGGGAGTTGCCAGTCGGCATTGGCCGGCAGATGGAATTCGGAGGAGGCCTAGTCTGTGGGATCTAATAGGTCTATGGGAGATAATTGGCAGGAGGCGGTCTCTCAAGTACCCAGGTCCAATACCATGTAGGGTTTTAAAAGTAACGACTAGCACCTTGAAGTGGGTCCGGAGACCAATGGGCAGCCAGTGCAGCTCGCGGAGGATAAGTGTGACGTGGGTGTACCGAGGTGCACCCACAATCACTCGCGCGGCTGCATTCTGGACAAGCTGAAGTCTCCGAATACTCTTCAAGGACAGCCCCATGTAGAGCATGTTACAGTAGTCCAGTCTTGAGGTCACGAGGGCGTGAGGGACTATTCAAAGGGCCTCCCGGTCCAGGTAGGGTCGCAATTGGTGCACCAGGTGAACTTGGGCAAAGGACCCCCTGGTCACAGCCGACAAATGGTGTTCTAAAATCAGTTGTGGGTCCAGAAGGACTCCCAAATTGCGAACCCTATCTGAGGGGCATATAATTTCACCCCCCAGCCTGAGAGATGGAGTAAGTAGCCAATCTTTGGGAGGGAGCATCAATAGCCACTTGGTCTTGTCGGGATTGAGTACAAGCTTGTTCATTCCCATCCAGACCCTGACAGCCTCCAGGCACTGGCACATCACTTCAACCACTTCACTGAGTCACACTCACCCCTCCAAAGACAAATTCCCCTTGCCAGACACCTTCAGCCATTACTCAATTGAGTTCAACTCACAGCCAGGAGAGGCTGAGAATTGTAATGAAAAAGGGGCCATGCACATTTAAATTACCTCCCTAATGGAAACAAACTTTTAGACACAGTCTGTTACCTTAAACACAATCCTAAATGGTTTTTTTTTTTGGGGGGGGGGGTTGGTAGCAGGAAAGGACATGGGATCAAGCTCACCATAACACATATGGTTCTGCCATCCCTGGTCCCAAATCAAAAATTATGAATCTCATTTCTGACACCAGCTTCTATGGAATACAAACATAGGACCCAAAGCAAAGAATCAGATCTCAGTGCAGCGTTTATTAAACTGTATGTACTGGGAGGAGAGTATTCTCTAAAAGAATAGTGTGAAACATGAGAAAATGCCTGTCTTGGTGTTTCATTGATGTTGGGTTTTCAGGAATGCTGACAAAACACTTTCAACAGAAGAGATATATTTATGTCACACACTCACATTCCACTCATAATGTGTTAGGGTTTTTTTTTAAATGAGTTTTTGTGTTATTATGTTTAAAGATGTAAGCCCCCAGAATAACCAATGTATGAGTTTATTTGTTTATTAAATAAATATATACATATCTTTACATTTCTGAACAGAGGGAAAAAAGGAGAAAATGATCCATACATATATATTCATAAATAATAATATAATAAATCTCAGGTTACTTCTTGCCCTTCTGTTAGATCTGCAAAGAAAATTAGTCTTAGATAGAAGAAATATTTGCATCTTCAGATTCAGAGGTTGCTACAGGTATGTTATGATGAAACTTACCAAAGGTTACTAGGAACCACAAGACCACATTCCTTATGTCTCCATTTCAGTGGTGGGTTCTGGCAGCCACTACTGCTGGTTTGCTACATGCACATGTCCAGTACAACAAAAAATGCTCTGTGCATGCATAGAAGTCAAAAACAAAACCGTGCTGCCTGGAGAACCACTTCAGGGGCATGGCAGGTCTGGGTCACTGCTGGTTCCAGCAACCCAGGCCACCAGGCTACTACTGGTTTGGCTGAACTGGTCCGAACCAAGAGGAACTCACCACTGCTCGATTTGCCTATTACAAAGACCCATTCATCTTGAAACTGATTTTACCCACACTATTGTGACTACAAATAAGACTTACTATATTGTTACTGATTTATTTAGGAATATAGAGGAAAATAAAGAGACGTAGTTTTAGGAATCAGTGGAATATCTCATCCCCAAGTGCTTCTTGCTCCCTTCCTTCCCATCTTTGTCAGTTTTAAACCAAAGTTAGAGGTTCTATATATTGTTTTAATCTTTCTTCTTTTTTCCTTGATTGTAAGCTACCTAGAACAATTTCTAGGCAAGTAATTAGTTTAAATAAACAAAGATTAAATGATCAAAACCTGTTAAACAAGCCACCTAAATGACATTTTTTTTAAAAATGAAACTTGTAAAAGTCCCTTTTTATATTTTATTTTGACATGAGATGTTCTTTGGTATTCAGATTTGGCCTAAAAATAATAATGTAGCATTTGGGAAAGAAGATACAGCCTAACAATCCAGCACTGGAGGCCAAGATGGAGAAGATCTGAACAGCCACCATGTACTTCCCTTTGGTGCTCAGGTAGGCTGGCACAAAGGACACCCAGACACTGCAGAAGACCAGCATGCTGAAAGATATCAGCTTGGCTTCATTGAAGGCACCAGGAAGGTTCCTGGCCAGAAAAGCCACCATGAAGCAGACAGCAGACATGAAGCCCATGTATCCCAGGGCAATATAAAACATGGTGACAGAGCCTTCATTGCATTGTAGGATGATCTCTCTAGGTTGGGAGTGCATGTCAGAGTCAGGGAATGGGGGGGAAATGCCCAACCAGATACTGCAGATGACAACTTGGAGCCCAGAACAAGAAAGGATGATGGAGTTGGCCAAGCTCTTTCCCAGCCATCTCTGCACTTTATTCCCTGGTTTTGTTGCCAAAAAGGCTAACACCACTGTGATTGTTTTGGCCAAGATTGAAGAAATGGCAACTGAGAATATAATGCTGAAGGCTGTTTGTCGGAGGAGGCAGGTCACTTTCCTTGGCCGGCCAATGAACAGGAAGGAGGTCAAGATGGAAAGCAGGAGAGAGGCTAGGAGGATGTAGGAGAGATCCCAGTTGTTGGCTTTGACGATTGGTGTTTCCCTGAATCTAATGAAAATCCACAAGCCAAAGCCTGTGATTAAAGAAAAGAATAAGGCAATGGAAGTCAAGATGATCCCCAGATTTTCCTTATAAGAAAGAAAGCTTTTCATCTTGGGAATACAGCGAACTCGATTGGTGTTTGGATGTTGATCTTCTGGACATTTAATACATTTGTCTGCATCTGAAAAAGAGCAAGAGTAGGATCCTCCTTTAACACATTTTTTAAAATAAAATGTATTGTTTGGGTAAACTGGTTTTTGGTGTGAATGACTGTAGGTGAAATCAATATATTTCTTTATTTCCTCCTAGCTAGAATGTCTTAATATTCTTTCTTTTTTACTGTTACCATTTTATCCAAGATTTAATGTCCCTATGAAAGCCAAGCTACAATGGAATGAAGTACATGTGAAGAATTGCTAACCCCTATCCCTCCTCCTCTCCTTTCCTCTGGCAAGGACTCAGAAAATGACTTTAAGGAAGAGCCTTCAGCATCACCTATGGAATGTCAGGAATTACCTGAGACTGATAAAAATAGACTGAATAGAGGATTACTACATAAGACTAATGGGACAGGGTGGCTAAGTGACTAAGACGCTGAGCTTCTTGATTGACAGGTCAGCAGTTTGGCGGTTCGAATCCCTAGTGCTTCATAACAGAGTGAGCTCCTGTTAATTGTCCCAGCTCTGCTGACCTACAAGTTTGAAAACATGTAAAAATGCAAATAGAAAAACAGGAACCACCTTTGGTGGGAAGGTAAAAGCCTTCAGTGTTTAGTCATGCCAGCCAAATGACTACGGAGATGTCTTTGGACAGCATTGGCTCTTTGGCTTTGAACAGAGATGAGCACACCACCCCCCACCTAGAGTTAGGAACAACTAGCCCATATGTGTGAGGGGAATCTTTACCTTTACAAAAGATTTCCAAGAACTCCGCCCCCCGAAAGTAGAATGAAGAACACAGCAAACACAATCTGTAAAATTCCTTTAGCAAAGAAATACATCCTTTGATTAAAGGTAGCTGAATGCAACCTGACTTAAGAAGCAACCCTAACCCATCATCATGTATTGGAATCAATTATCAATTAAGATAATGAGCAAGGGAAATTATCTCTCCTGTAGTGTAAGACAATATTCAACCCTCACATCCTATATCTTTGTCCATGATTTGTATCCATATTTTCTTGACTGTAAATCAGATTGGCCCCAAAGATCATCTTATAATTCACTATCAAATACATTTATCAATATTCAAAGGGGTGGGCCCCACTCTAATCAATCATTTCAAAATGCATATTCATGGAAAATCTGAAGAACTGTGGTCTTCCTAAAGTCTGCCCTTTTCTCTTGCTATCACACACCTTCCTGAGTGGAGATGGTTCCTTCTGCACAAGGATGACAGTCATAGCAGCAGATCGGGCTCCCTTCCTGAGCTACCCTCATGAATCCAGGAAGGCAGCTTTCCACACACCTGGAAGAAGGCAGGGGCTGCAGGGAAAGAGAGAAGAGGAAACAACTTCCACAAAATGAATTATTGTCTTTCCTAAAACAGATCAAAAGAAATGTTTGGGGATTTTCAGTTGAAGGCTTAGCTGTGCTATATTTGAAGCCTACAAACTGCTTACAGCTCGTTGAACTGATTCAGCTGCTTGTTTTTTTGCCTGTTTATCTTCCCTTCTAATGCTTCCCATATTACCATTTTTAGTTGATATTCTCAATGTATTTATTTAAAATTGAATTGATTCTCCAGTTTGGCAAAATGAATCGTCTTGTCCTGTGATTTAAATCTAGCTTCCTTGAAGGAGACTGTCAAACAGTTAAATGAAATACTGGAATATTGAAGGAAATTTTTCTCATAAACTCAGGAACATCTAATCACAAAATATATTTCCAGTCTGGGAGAACTGAGATGATATCCCAAGCCTGTCCCTGCCCCAACTCTGCAATCCTCTTGCTAAGACCTTAAAAAAAGATAATGTCTTTAACCCACATTGCTGTCCAGTTCCAGCTCTGCAATAGTTTTATTGTTGATCCTCATCTTGAAATCCAAGGATCCCAGTCTGTCTAGACTCCCAACTGTCAGTTTGAAAGCAGACATATTGAGGAAAACCACATTGGCTACAATGTCCACGTCTGCTACCAGTTCTCCATTCTCATTCAAATACACCCCTTCAATGCTGTTATTATAAAACTGGGAGGTTCGAAGGAAGGAATGAAGCTGGAATTGAAATGAAAATGGACAATGTTAAATGAGACAGAGAAAGCTCTTTGGCAAGGCTCTTCTGCTTGAGTTGGAATGAAGGATCTACACTGAGAAATATTCAACAAAAATCTCATTAGAAGGATTAACTTTGAAAACAAGGATGATGCCCTTTATCTCTTCCCATTCATAATTGTCACTGCAGAATTTGGAAAACCAACTATTTGGAATATACCAAATATTTGTAATATACCAAACAATACATTCAGGGTGACCTAATGAGGACAACCTTAAAACCCTAATATTTATGCACAAACACATTGAAGGAATTCTGCTAGGGAAGCCAAAATGAAATTTTGTACATTGCTGTCAACAACACATATAGCAAATAGGTCAATAAGTAGATCATCAAGAACAAAGTTTTTTGCTCACTTTGAGGATGTTTATGGGGGCCTTTGCTCTACTAGTATGTTGTGCTTATGAAAGTTTGCATTGAGGTGATAGAGGGGCCACTTGGCATGGAGAAGAAATGTGGAGATCTTCACTGTGAAATATGATCTCTCTTCCCAGTTAAGCCACATCCTTTTAATTTTATGGAATGTCCATGGAATATCTTATGGAACAGTCTTCACTTCTGCTTCTTTTAGAAACTTCCCCATTTCAAACTTTCACCTTCTCACCTGGGCTTTCCTGACCTCTTAAATTCTTGACCAAAGATATTTGTCCATATCCTGCTGCTTGATGAGAGCCTTTGCTGTCTCAGATCCAACTGAGAGTTTTGAGCTGGGGAAGAGCCTGGTTCTTAGCTAAGGAATGAGACTCACTCTGGATAAAGGTTGTTCTGGAGCAGAGAGGCAACCCTGGAGATGATGGGGTCTGAAGTATTAGAACTGCCTAATATACACAACACACTTTTTTAGACTGTGTGGGTGGGACACAGTAGTGCTCCTGCTTCTGAAGAGCCAAAGAAGAAAAAAGGAGAGGAAAATCTACATTTTCCAAGAAGCTTTTTAAAAGAAATGACAAAACAAATGTGTAGGATGAAACAAATGCAAAAAAGAAATCAGTAGAAAGTTGGAATTAGTGCACAAAATTAGCTGCTACAACATTCTTCCTGTCAACGACTATTTCAGCTACAACCTCAATAATCCTCAGGCAAACAACAATACATACTCAAGGTAAACTCCTCCAAACTCGATTGCAGAAAATACAATTTCAGCAAGAGAGTGGTCAATGCCTGGAATGCTCTACCTGACTCCATAATTACATCCTCTAACCCCATAGCTTCAACCTTAAATTGTCTACCATGGACCTCACTCCATTCCTAAGAGCTCTGTAAAGGGGGTGTGCATAAGCAGACGTCCCTGTCCTACTGTCCCCATTTATTTGTACTCATTTCCTTGTTCATGTCATGTTTATATTTATACCTGTTATCTTGTACATGTTTGACAAACTAAATAAAGAAATAAAAATAAAATAAAAAATAATTATTATATTCAGAATAAATTAATACTATTGTCAGAATAGTTACCCAGTACTTAAAATTGGAAATGAATTCTCAGCTGCAATGGAGAGCTGTGCAATAGGAAAGAAATACAGTACCTGCCATGCTTTCATCACTGGAGTTTTCAAATGCTTGCTGCCTTTAAATGTTCTCCTCCTGGATCTGGATGAATAAGCTGCCTTTAAGGCTCGTCCCACAGCCCAGATTGTGTTGCAAATGAAAAAGTGGTCCACAATCAGGATCTGATCCATCTCCTCCTTCCTGAGAGTCCCCAGTTCTTCACTCTGCTTGCACCGTTCCCAGGTTTTCACTGAAAAGGCTTCCTTTGAGTAAGAACACTGGAAGGTCTTTGCCGCAAAGAGTCCCATGGGATATGAAAACCTATTATATGAACCATACTTTGTCACTTTGTTTGTTTTCTTCATTAGAAAGGAAAAAATACTATGGATGTATTTAGAGGAAAAGTTATCAGGTCCCAAATAAGGAAGGAAGTCCCAGCGTACTGTTGTGATCAGGACTTTTCCTCTCTTGATTTCAGACAAGATATCAAGTAATGAATCTAGCTGCACAACCCCTATACTGAATGAATTAAATTCTACACCATAAATAATGACTTTCAACTTTATCCAATAGATGGAATGATAAAGGTCTATGTTGGTTTTCCCAGTTTTGTTAAATATTTGTAATATAAATGAACAAATGGCATTCTTTTCCAGCATAGAAGTCATCGTCTTTAGGAACCTTTCTCCATTCTCGTTGTGTGCAGCAAGAAGACCAGCCAAGGTCCACTTGAAATAGAGGAGGAGCTTCACTATCCCTGGGTACAGGATGTCTTCTGCTGGGACCATTGGGTAGAAGAAAGGAAACTGCATTTTGTCGTTCTGAATCTGGGAATTTATACTGTAACTGATCTGAAAAGGGGAAAAAAGAAAATTCTATCTGAGACCCATAAAAGCAAAAATCTACCCCCAATCTAGACATTGTTCCACTCCTAGCACAGAAGAACTTTTTGTAGGGACCTCATTCTTCTCTTTAGTTGCTTCTCTGCTCACTTCAGTGCAGCAAGAAGCCAGCAGAGATTCACAATCTGCATTAGGAGTGTACCAGAAAGATATTTGTCTGCTGGGATCCTTCTCTCATTTGACCGATTCATCTTTAATTTATACAATCCCCATAGTAGAATTTTACTCTTCATTTATAACAGAAGATGTCGAGAGCCGAGGTGGCGCAGTGGTTAAATGCAGCACTGCAGGCTACTTCAGCTAACTGAAGTTCTGCAGTTCGGCTGTTCAAATCTCACCAGCTCAGGGTTGACTCAGCCTTCCATCCTTCCAAGGTGGGTAAAATGAGGACCCGGATTGTTGTTGGGGGCAATATGCTGACTCTGTAAACCGCTTAGAGAGGGCTGAAAGCCCTATGAAGCGGTATATAAGTCTAACTGCTATTGCTATTGCTATTGCTATGTCTGACTGAAAGCATGACCAAAAATTATCTTCTTAACAAAGACACACCTGTGGCATTTTGTAGGTTCCCAAAATGTTCGAAACATGGATGGCGATCTCACTATTAGCCTCGTCTAGAACAGCCACTGTGTTTCTCTGTCTTCCACAGCTGTAGTTGGGAACGTTGGCCTCCCCCTCCAAAAGCAGGTCCAGCAAAGCCTCAGAAGTTATTTGTTCATTATAGTAATCATCGTAGATGTTATAACCCAGGGTGACATTGAATGAATGTTTGGCATTCTGGTTGATTTCTTGTATGGCAAAAGGGAAGGATAGCAATTTGTAGATGTTTCTTTGTGTTGTGCTAAAAATATGAATATATTTGAATGCAATCAATGGAAATTAAATTTTATTAATGTTGACATTTCAGTATATGTTTGGATAGTTTATTTCAAATCTTTTTAAAAAGTTACACATTTGAATGCAGCCCTGAGATTCTTTCAATCTATATTTTACTTTCAAAAACTGAATGCATTTTATTTCAAATGTAATCTAAATATTACTAGATTTTGACTTATTCTTCTTTGTGTGATATTTATTAAGGATTTTATATAAAATAAAAGACTAATCAAAACAAAAAAGAAAGGAAGGAAAAGTGCAAGAAATTAAAAAGGAAAATAAAATAAAATTTAGAAATATATTAATGACTTCCAAACTTTTTTACAGATAATTTCTTCTGTAAATTCTGATATTTTCACAATTAAGTCCTGCACTATGGGAATTTATGATTGTTAACAAATGGAGTAAGTAATTAATTTGTGGAGATGTTTACATTGTTTACATATTTCTAAAATGGAGTCTTAATTGACTTTTAAGTGATTGTACAATTAAAATGCCTAGTATCCGCTCAATTGGGATTCACACATGTAAGTAAAATAAATTTTGATCTGGGATTCATTTATTTAATTAGTGAATTTTGGTATGGAATAAAAATTGTGGGGGATATTAATTTGTGCATAGCCATGTTGACCATCTTATCCAGCAAGGGAGTGTTAGAAGAGAAAAACCACCCTCTCTTCACCATCCACAGTCCTGTTCTGCCCAAAAGATATCAAGAACAGTGGATGATTCTTCTTCAAAGATCTCTACTGATTGCTTATTTGAAAATTTCAAATCAGCTGCAGGGTGGCAAATGAATCCCCAAGGATGAAAACAGACAGAAAGAGAGAAAAACTAGCAGATCAAGAGTACCATTCACTGTAAGAGGGAAGGCTGGAATATGAGAAATCAGAATGGAATGGAATAGCTCTAATGCATGCAGGAACTTTGACTTACTGAAAAAATTCAAACACAGGACTTTTGTTGAACATTAACTTTTCAAGCGCAGACTGTTTTGCATGGACTAGGCCACCAATGACAATCTCTCCTGGCCTGTAAAGGTTCATTGGCTCCTCCTCATCCTTAGTCAGAGTCAGGAGGCATTTGGCTTTGAGACTCCCCCAGACTGCCTGGGACCCCAGAAGCAGCAGAAGTAGCAACATGACTTGTGCTCCTGATGGAGTCTCCAGCTCTATGTCTACTTTGAAGAAACAGTAATATGAAGAAGTGGAGGAAGTCAAAACCTTTTTCCAAAACAGTCATTCAGAGGTTTCCTAATTCAGACAGAGTTCAGTCAGTCACCAAGGATGGGAGATGAAATGCAGCCCCTGCTTGTCTTAAAGGCCTCTCATGTTGCCTTTTTCTCCTGAGCCATTCATGACACCAACATTTTCCAGTGCAAAGATATTTGCTAACAAGGCTTTGATGTGATACGAAGCTGAAAGCATATTATCACTGTATAGCATTCTGATTCCCCCCCCCCAGAAAGTCTTTAGAGATTTACCACCAAGACAACAAATAAATAACTATGATTTGGATAATGGAAACAGAGAGAGACATCACCACTCTCAACTCTGAGTAAATCAACATGCAGGAGCCCAATGGGAGGCATCACAAATGGGGTGAAACTCTGAAAATGAGCCAAGGAAGGAGATGGGAGAACTTTGTCCCAAACATCCCTTAGAAAATCTCTTTAGACATTCAACTCTCAAGAGAGATTTTCAGCATGTGTGGATGATTAATCCTCAATATAGATATAGTTGATCTTCATTTGTGATATTTTTTGGCTTCCTTTGTTGAGAAATTGGTGACTGATCTTTTTCATATGATTCCTTCTTCTTTCTTATAATGTAAACAACATGACTGGAATCTCTGACAATTACTTTTATTCATTACGTTAATCAAAAGTGTAACTTCAAAGTGCTATTTTTGGGGCATTTCAAATTTTTTTGATTATTTTTTTAAATAACTATTCTTTATTGGATAAAAAAGCTGTTCTTTATTTGTGAGGGTGGACTTAAATCATAGGAAAAACAAGTTTATTATGGTCAAGGACCACTGCAAAAAAAGGAAGAAAATCCTGTAAATATGCATATCCTTAGAGATAAATCAATGAATATGTTAATGATCATAAAATTAATGATAAAAGCCATAAATAAAGTAAAATAAACTATATTATTTCATAACATAAACATATAATTTATTTTATAATAGATCATAAAAATAAAATAAATTAATGATAATAAATTAATGATCATAAAAGCCCAATCCATCACAATACCACTGAAAAAGAAAAACAAGAAATTCAAGAAGAACCTGCCTGGCTACACAAAGATCTCTCTGATAGATAAACTGAAAGACAAAAAGGAGAAGTACAAAAAAATGGAAAGAGGGAGACAGAGAGATGATAGATAGATAGATAGATAGATAGATAGATAGATAGATAGATAGATAGATTGATTGATAGATAGATAGATAGATAGATAGATAGATAGATAGATAGATAGATAGATAGATAGATAGATAGATAGATAATTATATTCTTCAGAATTTTCTTTTTGTTTTAATTGTTAACAAATGTTTCTTTAAAAATGTTTGTGGTACAAACTGTTTTTTCCAAGAATATATTTCTTGAAATTTAAAAAGTGAAAAATGCACCAAGTGTCCAGGTAATAAATATCTAAATGAGGGCCAGGTCCAATGTATCTCCAAATTATATCCTTCCTGTCTTATGAGGAAGATATCAGCATCGTCCTGCTCTTTTTTGCCCTACTTCTGTTCCTAACAACAGGATTTATGTTACTCGTGTTCTTTCAATACCAAGAAACTCCCATTTGCCCAGGTCCGCCTGGTGCACCAGTTGCATCCCTACCTGAACCGGGAGGCTCTCACAACAGTCACTCGTGCCCTTGTGACCTCCAGACTGGAGTACTGCAACGTGCTCTACATGGGGCTGCCCTTGAAGAGTATTCGGCGACTTCAGCTTGTCCAGAATGCAGCCGCGCGAGCGATCGTGGGTGCGCCTCGGTTCACCCACGTAACACCTATCCTCCGCGAGCTGCACTGGCTGCCTGTTGATCTCCGGGTACGCTTCAAGGTGCTAGTTGTCACCTACAAAGCCCTTCATGGTATTGGATCTGGGTACTTGAGAGACCGCCTACTGCCAATTACCTCCACTAGACCAATTAGATCCCACAGACTAGGCCTCCTCCGAATTCCATCAGCCGGCCAGTGTCGACTGGTGACTACCCGGAGGAGGGCCTTCTCTGTGGCTGCTCCGACCCTCTGGAATGAACTCCCCGTGGAGATTCGTACCCTCACACCCTCCAGGCCTTCCGCATAGCCCTTAAAACCTGGCTGTTCCAACAGGCCTGGGGCTAAAGACTCGCTGCCCCACTTCGAATGGTATGACTGTTGTACTTTTTAAATTATGCATGGTTTTTTATGTTTTTTGTAACTTGTTTGTCTTTCCCCTCCCTTTGAGTTGTGAGCCGGCCTGAGTCCCTTCAGGGAAAAGGGCGGCATACAAATAAATTAAAATATAAATATATAAATATAAATATTGTCAAAGCCAACAAGCGGGACCACTTACATCCTCCTGATCTCCCTCCTACTTTGCTTCTTGACTCCTCTTCTCTTCATTGGTCAACCAAGGAAAGCCATCTGCCTTCTCCAACAAATGGTTTTCAGCATTACCTACCCAGTTACCATTTCATCTCTCTTGGCCAAAACTATTAGGGTGGTACTTCCTTTCCTGGCCAACTCCATCACCCTTTCTTGTTCTGCTGTCCAAATTATTGTTTGCTGCAACTAGCTTGGAGCAGGGGTGGGTTCCAAATTTTTTTTACTACCTATTCTGTGGGTGTGACCTATTTTGTGGGTGTAGTTGGCAGTCATGTGACTGGGTGGGCATGGTCAACTTGATGTCACTAACCAGGAGATGTCATGGATGGGTAGAATGTGGTGAAGCTCACATAACAACCCTCTTGTTTAGCAACCAAAATTTTGAGCTCAATTGTAGATAAAAGTCAAGGATTATCTCTGCCTTCCTCTGCATAGCAGCCTTGTCCTAATACTCTTCTCTGGCAATTTCTTTTCTGAAAATTTTCCTCTCTGTTAGAGGCACCAAAATAATCCAGACAATGTAAGGTTTCTTGCTGTAGCAGGAGGTTGGACTAGATGACCTCTAAGTACTTTTCTAGCCCTAAATTTCTGTGCTGTTTTCCTTCCTTCCTTCCTTCCTTCCTTCCTTCCTTCCTCCCTCCCTCCCTCCCTCCCTCCCTTCTTTCTTTCTTTCTTTCTTTCTTTCTTTCTTGCCCCCTTTCCTCTTGGGAAGCAACCTCCCCCCAAATAAAATATTACTGTGACATTAAAGTGTCAGAGAGTCCAAACATCTAAGATTCAAGATGACAGTCATACATAGACATCAAACTTGAGCTAAATATCATTTCCAGTAAAGAGAAGAGAAAGAACCCCCTGATACTTCTCCAAAAGTGGCTGCAGCGAACTGCCCCTGATTGGAATCTTTATTCTGTTGCTAGGCAATCAACCTAACAGACTATTCCTTCTGCTCTCCTTTCTCCTGGGCAGTGGTGGGTTCTGGGCATCCCCCCCCCGTATGTCTATACTGGTGGCCACTGGGAGCAGCAGCCACCATATTGGAATGGTGTTTTGTTGGGCCCACCTGCCCGCCTGCATTGCTTACTTGTTTTTAAGCCAACTGAGCCATTTGCGCACGCACACGCACCATACGGCGGCTGCACGACCTCCACCTGAGAAGCTGGTGTGTCACAGGGGGGTGGCATGCACATGCACAGGCAGCGCCCGTGCCCAAGGTGGATGCCAATCCCCATCGCAGGGTACCGATTGCAATGGTATCGGGAACCCACCACTGCTCCTGGGCCGTAACAAGTCAATACTAATAGCAATAATAAACAACAAAGAAGGTAGTAGACAATCTTGTCTTATCACATGCTCAGTTGGATAAACATACATCGTAATTTGAGTCTTCTGGAATACACACACACATACACACACACATCAACTTAATTCCTTTAAAAAATTGCCAAAGTCCATCTTTCATAGCTTCAAATTCAAATACATATTTGTTTTTCATACTTTGTACGAAGTACTTTGATTGCCAAATTTTCACAAATGGGGTGAAACTCTGAAAATGAGCCAAGGAATGGGAGAACTTTGTCCCAAACATTCCTTAGAAAATCACTTTAGACATTCCACTCTCAAGAGAGATTTTCATCATGAGTGTGGACTATCAATCCTCAATATAGATATAGTTGATCTTGGTTTGTGGTTGGCTTTCTTTGTTCAGAAATTGGTGGCTGATCTTGTTCATATGACTCCTCCTTTCTTATAATGTAAACATGACTGGAATCTCTGAGAATTTTATTCATTACATTAATCAAAAGTGTAACTTCAAGGTACTACTCTTGGGGCATTTCAATTTTTTTGAATTATTTTTTTTAAATAACTATTCTTTATTGGATAAAAATGTTGCTTTTTATTTGTGAAGGTAGACTGAAATCATAGAACAAAACAAGATGATTAAGGTGCAAAAAAGAAAGAAAATGCTGCAAATATACATATTCTTAGAGATAAATTAATGAATAAGTTAATGATAATAAAATTAATGATAATAAAAGCCATAAAGTAAAATAAATTATATTTTAATATAAAAATATAATATACTTTATTTATTTTATCATATAAAATAAGAGGACATCTGTGAATTTAGGAGGGTCATAGGAAAGCTACCCCCTTTACCAGAGCTGCTGCTGGTGCATTTTTTCATAACAAGCCTGGATAAGCAAATTGTTGAGGTAACCGCATATTGCGACATCCCAAATCGACTCTCTGAGTGGTTCTGGGTAGCAATGAAAATCAATAGTGGACTGCACCCCAACTACATGAGAAAGTAACTGGACACAAAAGAGAGAGGTCAACTTGAACTGAAACCACCCAGCCGACAGGGAACCACAGCACCACAGCTGTGGTTCCCTGAGACCAGCCCTCACCTGAAGTTCACTGAAATGCTACAGATGTGAGAGGATGGGTCACATGGCAGCTGCGTGCCCAACTCCATCCCCAAAACCAAGGCCAGACCCACCTCCCAGAGCACAACCCAAATGAGGCCCCAAATGGGCCACCAACATGTCCAGGAAAGCCCTCCAGGCTGCAGAGGCCCCTTCCCCCTCAGGAATTTGAACCATTTTTTTTCCTAATATGTCCCTAAAAAATGAAAAACAAAGCCAGAAATTTCCTGCAAATCTATTTTTCAAAGAAGAGCTTGCAAAAGAGTTATCTAAAGTTAGTCAAAGGCCAAAGTTGGTCCAGGATCGAGGTGTCAGCGAGTCCAAACATCTATGATTCAAGACTGAAATTCATACACAGGGAGCACATTTGAGCATTAAAGTCATTTCCAGCAAAGAGAACAGAGGGAACTCAGTCTCTTCTATCAACTCGGAATGTTGCTGCAGCCAACTGTCACTGATCAGAATCTTTATTCTGTTGCTAGGCAACTAACCTAATGGATTGGATTGGATTGGATTGTTTATTTATATGCCGCCCTTTTCCCTGGGGGGACTCAGGGCGGCTCACAATCAAAAGGAAGGGGGGACAGACTTTTACATATAAGACAATACATGATTAAAACGCAACATTCATACCATTCGGGCGGGTTACAATCTTTAGCCCCAGGCCTGACGGGATAGCCAGATTCTAAGGGCTGTGCAGAAGGTCTGGAGGGTGGTGAGGGTACGAAGCTCCACGGGGAGATCGTTCCATTGGGTCGGGGCTACCACCGAGAAGGCTCTCCTCCGCGTGGTGGCCAGTCGGCATTGGCCAGCGGATGGAACTCGGAGGAGGCCTAACGATGAGATCTAATGGGTCGTGTGGAGGTGATCGGCAGTTGGCGGTCTCTCAACCACCTTTCTGCTCTTCTTTCTCCTGGCCCATGAGAAGTCAATGCCTCAAGATCTAAAATGAACAAAAAAGAGGACAATATACAATCTTGTCTTATCCCCTTCTGGATATCGCATGATTTAGTTATATCACCATTAGCCCTAATTTCTAAATGTTGTTGGTTTTTTTTTGCTAAAATCGGTGTCTTTCAAAACTTTAAAGCCAAATTTATTTATATTTCATATTTTTAATCATCTTCCTCTGATTGCCAATTTGTTTCCTTTGCATCTAGAAATATGAACCCAGTCTGTTGTTGTTTTCCTTGTAATAAATATTCTTTTATATCCAATACAGCTCTCACACTGTCTTTTGCCTTTCAGGTAGGAATGCACTCTGATCTTCAGAAATAAACTTTTGTAATTTGTTTTATAATCAATCAGTCAAAATTAATGCAAGCACATTATAGTCCTAATTCAATAACAAAATTGTTTTTTAATTCTGATATTTAACAGATACAGCGTTGCCTTGAATTACAGGCAACCTAATTAACATTTTAAAATATGATATTAGTACTTTTAACATGACAGTGTAGACGTCTTTTTCAATGTTGTAACGATATCCTTTTCTCCTTTTTAATCCATTTCTTTGCTACTTGTGAGAACTTGCTATTTCAGCTATTAAAAAATAGTGTAGGTATTCTGAAAGTCCTTGAATATACTTGCAAGTTTCAAGAAAGATAGAAACTCAGCTGGGAAATTTAAGGTAATCCATACATTTGCCACTTGTCTAATTGTATGTAGAATTAGTTTTTTCTTGTTCAAGACTCACAGGTAATCAATGACTTCTATTGCTTGTTCAACTACTTTCTGATGTATCACAAATATCCAATGTATGAATTACTTGCTCCTACTGTAAACCCTATAAAAAGACTTGGAAACTATCCCACCTTTAATGAATGCTTTTTGCTTTTTTTGCTTTCTTAGTGATTCACAAGTTAACGTGGTCAAAGAAGCCCCTTTCTTATCAAGTTCTTACCAACTCCAGGCCAAACTCAGGATACCTGACATTGGAGCCAACACCATGATTCTGGAAGGATGGAGTAGAACCACTGAACCATTACAGGTCAGGATACCATCTCAGTGGTGTTGTCCGAATAATCTGGCTTCATACCTGGTGTAATATGCCCAATGAGGCACCCACTGAGGTCGAGATTGGAAATTTTTTATTTTGTGCAGAAGAAAGGACACAGGGGGATTACACCCACTAAGCCACTCTTTCAACAGTAGAGTTTTCATAGTTATATCTCCATAAGCCTACCATGGCCATCCTTTTAGGTCATCTATGACCTTATCCATGTTATTTGAATTCAGCCAATATTACTTAGATAGTATCAGAATTATCTAGCAACAATCAGTACATATGTCCCTAATTTCCAGTAACACCTAGCCCAGCACACCATAATTATTATACTCACCCCACATTCCTCTTTTCCCATGATATGTCTGGGATTTCACATGAACAAGCATTCTCAATGACTTTTCTTTTGTAAGTGTTCTTGACCATTCTTGCATGCTAGCAGATCACTTAAGTAGGAAGGCCTATCCAATTTTAGATTTTAAGAATTTCCTTCTAATGATTTTTTTTTTGAAAAATGAGCTTGCAAAACAGTCATTTAAATTTGGCCCAAGATCAAAGTTGATCCAAGATCAAAGTGTCAGCAAGTTCAAGCATCTAAGATTCATACACAGAGATCAAACTTGAGCTAAATATCACTTCCAGCAAAGAGAAGAGAAGGAACCACTAGTCACTTATATAAGCTGATACTCCTCCAAATGTTGTTGCGGCCAACTGCCAGTGATCGGAATCTTTATTCTGTTGCTAGGCAAATAACCTAATGGAGCTTCCCTTTTGTTTTCCTTTCACCTGGGCCATGACAAGTCAACACATCAAGACCCCAAACCCAAAACTGGAAATATTGATGTGTTTATAATTCTTAAACATAGTGGAAAAACATTTAAATCTCATATTTCCATCATTTATTACAATGAAATGGTGAATAGATGACTGTCATTTGCATTTGATTGGGGTCAATAATAGCTTAAGTATCAAAAGGTTTGCAGAGACAAAGAGGACTAAATTGAAAAAAGTATTTTATTACTGCTGATTGGGGCCTTCAATGAAGCCAAACTGATCACCTTCAGTATGCTGGTCTTTTGCAGTGTCTGGGTGAACTTTGTGAACACCTACCTGAGCACCAAAGGGAAATACATGGTGGCTGTTCAGGTCTTCTCCATCTTGGCCTCCAGTGCTGGGCTGCTGGGCTGCATCTTCATGCCCAAGTGCTACATTATCATCCTGAGGCCAGATCTGAACACAAAGGAGAAGCTTACGACCAGAAGAAATGTAGAAATATGAGACAATGTAATTTCCAACAGGCCAGTCCTAGAAAATGGTCCAAGTTGTTTTCCATACATTAATGGGCTAATGATAACTTAAGGGCTAGTTGCACAATTGTCCTCCTTCCTTGTACTATAGAATTGTAAGATGGCTCTTTTCAGCGGTCAAGATATCATATCTGTCCTGCTATAACATAGAATTAGAGAAGTGGCAAAATTATGGGAAAGAAACTATAAATTAACAATGGCAACTTCATATAAAGAAAATTTATATAAAATGTTTTATGGATGGCATTTACTGCCTGTTAGGTTCGCTAAAATGTTTAAAAATATGTCTAACAAATATAGAAAATGTAACCCAAAACTGGGCAGACGTTATCATATGTGGTAGACTTGTTTTAAAGCAAACAACAACAACAAAAAAAAATGGGCAAAGATAGAGAGATTTTTAGAAAAGATGATAGGGAAACATGTAGATTTTAAACCTGAACTGTTTTTATTAGGTATAACACCAGAAAAATCTGATAAACAAAGTATATATTTAATATTGTATGTCTTAATAGCAGCAAGGATTATATTTGCACAATATTGGAAAAATTAAGAAAAAAACATGAGATGAAGAGATAGATAGAAAGATACTAGATTGTGAAGAACTGATTTACATTGAAAATTAAACAGAAAGAAGATAAAGAATATTATCAGACATGGAATTTGTTTTACTAGTGGTTGGAAAAAAGGAGTGGAAATTAAAAATGTAATCTGTTTTGTTAAGCAAATTAAATACCCAGACAACATGATGTGTATTAATCACTAATAAATGTAAACAATAGAAAATTAATAAAATTTATATTTTAAAAAAGGTATCATATCTGTCCTATGCCCTTGGATGAGCTCTGAAATGCCCCACTAAGATATTTTGAACATAACACTTGTGCAATGGGAATCTTGTTGATATGGCAGAAATAACTGTATCATTTCAAGGGGGCTGTAAAAATATGATTATTTTAGTTGTATGATAGTGCACGAGCTGTTGTGGTTCTTTGCAATATTGGACTCAACATCTCAACTTCATCAGCATAAGGAAAGGAGAGAAACACCTCCAGACAAATTATGATAAGGATAATCTGGAGTATCTAACTGGTTAACTAAATTATTATGTAGAATTTACACATGAGAGGAGCTAAAATGTAACCTCATAAACTCTGAAAAAAGAATTCCTACAAAATGACATGATGGACTTTCCCATGGATGTGATGTAAGGAAGATAGCTGAGATTTAGCACAAATACCCAGTCAGAATTGGGATAATTCATACATCTTAGCAATAGCAATAGCAATAGCAGTTAGACTTATATACCGCTTCATAGGGCTTTCAGCTCTCTCTAAGTGGTTTACAGAGTCAGCATATTGCCCCCAACAATCCGGGTCCTCATTTTACCCACCTCGGAAGGATGGAAGGCTGAGTCAACCCTGAGCTGGTGAGATTTGAACAGCCGAACTGCAGAACTGCAGTCAGCTGAAGTAGCCTGCAGTGCTGCATTTAACCACTGTGCCACCTCGGCTCTCATCTTCTGCTTGTGGACACTCCAGAGGTATCTGGGTAACTTACATGAAAATGGACCTTAGCCTGATTCAGAAGACCTTTCTTTAATCTGCTTTAAATTGAAGTTTGGAAGTAAATCCCAAAAGTGTTCTAAGTGGCTTCAACAAATCTCTAAAACAGGGGTGTCAAACCAGCAGGGACATGCAGTCACTAGAGGCAAGGAAGGCAGAGCCTCCCCAGTCTCCTGAGAGAAAGGAAAGAGTTTTAAATATATTTTTTAATGAATTAAAGCCAGGATAGTTGCTACCAGATTTCAAGTCACAGTGGCTTGGTGTCTGCTCTCAGTGTTAACTAGGAGGAGGCCAGAGAACTCGGAGCCTCTTTTGCTTAAGGAATTTTTCGCCTTTTAAAAGTTAAGGCGGAGTTAAAAAGCAAAAGATTTAATATGCAAAAGAGGCACTGATTCTCCCACCTCCTGATCTGGGAGCAGCGAATCATGTCTTGCACTTGAGCGACTGCGCAAGTGCAAGGGTGATTCTGGAGAGGTTTTTCTTTGACCACTAGCCGCCATTTCTTCAGCAGCCAGCCCAACACCGAGCAGGGAGGACGAGGAGGAGGAGGAGGAGAAGAGCGGTGAGCCCTTGTCGGGTGGGGGTGGCTGGCTGGCTGGCTGGGAGGAGAAGAGCGGTGAGTGTTTGTGCCAGCCGGCCGGCCGGCCAAGCAGGGAGCAGGTTGGGTGGGGGTGAGTGGCTGGCTGGCTGGCTGGGAGAAGAGCGGTGAGTCCCTCCCCAGCCAGCCAGCCACTCACCCCCACCCGACCTGCTCCCTGCTTGGCCGGCCAGCTGGCACAAAGACTCACTGCTCTTCTCCTCCCAGCCAGCCAGCCACCCGACCTGCTCCCAAGAATGTCAGCGGGGACAGAGGAGGTGGGGGGGCAAGGCGGCAGAGCACGGCAGCGGCAAGAAGCAACATCCCCGCTGCTGTGTCTGACAGGCATCAGGGGTTTATGTCCATCATAAACAAGAGACGCCTGTCGGACACAGCGGCGGGGACGTTGCTTCTTGCCGCTGCCGCGCTCTTGCCTCACCAATGGTATCCCTCACCGCACGTCACTGCAAACCAGTGGCCTACGGGCCAGATGCATCACACACAGGCCATGCCCACCCAGCTCCACAAAGGCAAAAAAAGGTCATGATATGTCATGAAAGAACTAAAAGAGAAAGAAGAATCTGAATACTACTCTATATGGGATTTATTGTACAATTGGCTAGAGGAAGGGGGGAGCAGGAAAGCAAAAAAGAAAGGAAGAAAGATCAACAAATCAATAGACAACTACAAAAACCGGAAAATGATTAAAAGATAGAAATATGAGATAGACTATACCAAATAAATATTATACAAAATGACTTAAATGCTCTAAAAACTGTTTTATATAGAATATATAGAATATTATATATACAAAGAAAAAATCTATGAAATAATGTAAATGCACAAATATAGAAAGTTATAGTTATAAAAATTTATTTGTATAGATAAAAGAATCACAACAGATATGTAAAAAAAATCTAATGTGTTGCAAAGATATGAAGTTTGTACAATGACATCCTGAGCTCTATTGTAGTGATATCCTGAGTCCTGTGCTGTAACATCCTGGGAGGTTGGCTGCGTTGTAACATCCATCACACAGCCCATTACCCAGGTCGTTACAACACAAAAGACTAATGGGCACACAGCTAGTACCTCAGCCACACAGGATGTTACGAAACAGCTGACTAATCTCCATACATCAACTCCATTAACTAATCAAGATGTAACAACACAGACAAACAACCTGCTTACAGCAACAAAGCCAGCATACACACACACACACACACACACACACACACACACACAAACCAATATTTATAGAAAGACGGCAGCTCCAACCACACTTTACTCACATAAGCATGAAGCCGAAGGCACCAGCCTGAAGATCGCAAGTGGGACCTCGTCAAAACATCATGAAGATACTCTCAATCTTACATGGGAAAAGACAGATGGACAGAGGAGTGTTTCCAAGATCCTCAGTTTTCAGAATTGGGAAGGGGGTTAAAGATAGAAGAAATAAAACAGGAATTTGAAAATATGTGATCTCCTCCAAGAGCTACCTTGAAGAATCCTGATGGGCAACTTTCCACACACTTGGATTTGGGAAGGAGCTAAATAGGAAAATTAAAAGCTCTGAAGATCAAATTCAGTGTATGAAGTCCAGGGCCTAAATAGGAAGATGAAGAGCACTGGTGACAAAACGTAGAGAAAATACATTGATAAATCTTGATATTGAGGCAACCCAACAGATCTGAAGCTGAGTAACTGTATAACTAAAACAAGTTGAACAAGAGTCCTTCTAATCCAGATTTGTTCCTGGATCCTTATTTGTTCTCCTTGGTCAAGATTTGGGCAGAAACCTTGCCTTTTCTACTCTGCAAATTGCATGCATGCTGAAGAATAATCCTCTCTAAATAATCCTAATATAATAATCAATAAATATTCCTAGATGTGGTGGATTTTAAGAGAAGAAAACATTACTTCATATTTTATCAATGGAGAGCCTGAATATGGAAAGAAATTGATTAGAACCTTGACCACAGTGCTCCTTTAAATTAAATTTGTATTGTTTTCCCACACAGAATCTCAATTAATAGGAGTAATATCATCCATCTTTCTGGTCATTTCTACAAATTAAGTGATCATATAATGTCATCATTTACATGATGTGATTCACTTCAGGCTCATAATCCTTCCAGAGTTCTTGCTTGATGCATGGATAAAATCTAACATGCATAACTGTGTGGGACTTTACAGTGGGAATGATATCCTACCAATGGTGAATTTAGTACCACTGGATCTTTGCTCTTTAGACTCCCCAAATTTTCCTTGACAATGGAATTATTACCCAATGTTATAACATCCAGCCTTAGAAGATCATCCCCTCTGGGTCTTTTCTTGTTTAAATAGGCTTCATTAATGGAATGATTGGGAAAGTCCATGAGTTGTCATCCCAAGGTATTTAAAAGTTGAAGGGGTGAAACTTGGAAAATGTTCTCTTTTGACTGCTTATCCAATTGACCCTCATTACAATGTGATGAAAGTGCCTTATAGAAAAGGCTTTATGTTCGCTATGCTTTAAATTCTAATCAGCACCTGAATCCTAAAGTGAGACTTTTGTGGTGTGGTCTGTTCAATTTTTATTAAGTGCAGCTATGCTTGTAATTTATTTTTCTCCCCTGACACCCCAAAGTGTGGAGAAGGGAAGGGAGGGAATCTGCTATTGTTGCAGCAGATTGTGGTTTGTAATCTACTTACGAAAGAGCAGGACTTGAGACCACGAAAGTGAGAGAAACAGGTTTATTGGATGCATCGAGTTCAGCGTGTTCACACACCAAAATCTGAACTGAACTGAGCTCTGCCCAGGATCCTACTTTTATGCCGTGTTCCACACGGTACATTCTCAAGGCGTTTCCATACACGAGACAAGCATGACATTTCAAAAGGGGAAGTTCACTTGGACTGTTACAGCAAAGTACATAGGAGAAATATAAAAAAGAGAAGTGCTATTTCATCTTAAGCTGTCAGCAGCTTTTTACCTCTGTTCTATCTCTCACTTCCTGTGCCCCCACTTTACAGGGTCTTGCCACACTGTTCAGCTCTATTTGTAATACTTATGAGGAAGTTGGGGAGAAGGTTCACTGCAGCTAAAAGTCAACTTTGGGACTCCAGGGCACTGGAATAAAAGCCAAACTAAAATGAATTTATGTCCATTCTATTAAGACCACCTAACCTGGCCAGCCACTGGTGGGTTTACCTGTGCAACCCATGCTGTATCACTATCACAGTCACATGGGAGAAATCATCAGCTTGTGCAGGCCCCATGAATTTTCACCCTCTGGGGCAAAATAATATGCAGCCTTTTTTCTTCAGGATCCTATTGCAGCTGTCTTTTGAAGGCTTCAGGATTCCTAAATGGAACATATTTACCTTGACAAATGAGTAATGGACTCCACATATTTTGAATCAACAATGGACTTCATATCTGATGAATCAGCAAGGGACTTCATTATATGAGCCGAGGTGGCGCAGTGGTTAAATGCAGCACTGCAGGCTACTTCAGCTGACCGCAGTTCTGCAATTCGGTTGTTCAAATCTCAGCGGCTCAGCGGCTCAGGGTTGACTCAGCCTTCCATCCTTCCGAGGTGGGTAAAATGAGGACCTGGATTCTTGTTGGGAGCAATATGCTGACTCTGTAAACCGCTTAGAGAGGGCTGAAAGCCCTATGAAGCAGTATATAAGTCTAACTGCTATTGCTATTGCCACTTCACAGCTGCCAGATCAGTAATCTATTTATTTATTTAGTTTGTCAACTGTGTACAAGATGACAGGTATAAGTATAAACATGGACATGAACAAATGAAATGAGCATAAATAAATGGGGATAGGGATGGAAGGCATGCTAGTGCACTTATGCATGCCCCCTTTACAGAACTTTTAGGAATGGGTTGAGGTCCATGGTAGAAAGTTTAAGGTTGAAGTTGTGGAGGTTTGGGGATATAACAATGGACTCAGGTAGCGTATTAACCACTCTGTTGCTGAAGTAATGAACTTGAACTGTTGAATCAAAAAAGGACAAATCAGCAATGTCAGGATTCTATGTCTGTCACCTGCAGAACATGAAAGCCCCCTTGATTTCCATTGAATCCCGAAAACAGAAGCTTTGTTCAAGTCAAGACATGTCACATATCTTTATTATAGTCTCCGAACAGTTTTGAACAATAAAGATTACACATTACAATATCTTTTATTGGGGAGGGAAATTAAAAGGACAATAAAAAGGCATATCTCATTTAACATTTTAAAACTTTTTAAAATATTGGGTGAGTTTTAGATTAGCAGACATTCAAAAATAATATGCCTAAAATGTCTGCTCATGTCCTCATACGATGCCCTTTCTTTGATGCTCCAAGACTTGCTCTGACCATCGCAATTATTTCCATAAATAAGGCTTGAACAGTATCTGTTCAAGCCTTATTTATGGAAATAATTGCGATGGTCAGAGCAAGTCTTGGAGCATCAAAGAAAGGGCATCGTATGAGGACATGAGCAAAAGTTCCTTCATCCCTGGACCCAGAAGGGATCTCTACAAATAAGAAATCTAAAAGCAAGAATGCCTTGGGAAGCCTTGGGGTTAAGATGATAATTTAGGGTTTTTTTTTAAGTTTTAAAAACTTTTATTGTTAAAAAAGAAAATTGTTGGATATGGTGAAACTGTCTTGGCAATCTCTCTGTCATACAGAGTATAACACAAGTCTCTTGCATATTCAATACACATTACTACTTACTAATTATATATTTAACCTCTTCTACATGATTGCAATTACAGTAACAATTACATAATATACTACCTAAATTGCCTCTTGTTTCAATCTATGCATCCTTGTGCTTATTTGTTCCAACCTCCCTTCCTTGAATCCAACCAGTGATAAAATCTAAAAGCAAGAGTGTCTTGGGAAGCCTTGAGGTTAACATGATAATTTAGTTGATCACACGGATTATCCAGATTAGCCTATTTCTAATTGGGTGGTATGGTTTCTCTCTACTCTCTTTATGCTGACGATGCTGAAATCTTGGCTCCAATACTGCAAATAACCCAAATTTCACAAAAACTATGATACAACTAAAATCATGGCATTTTTTCAGAGACAATTTTTTGTGGCATATACACACAGTTCCCTTTGCACAAATGTCATGTTTCAGGTCTTAAGTACAGTACAGGACAGATATTCTGTTTTGACTGTTCAAAAGAGTTCAGTGGCCATCATGAGATTCAAATGGACAAGTATGGGGAACACTATCTTCCAACTGCCCTTTAATTATTTCAAGCTAAATGATGGATGGAGAGAACCTTGGACTCTTTCTAGGTGTGACCTGCTGAAACACATTGAGAGTCAAAATTGTTTAGTCTCACATTTCTACATTTCTTCTGGTTGTAAGCTGCTCCTTTGTATTCAGGTCTGGCCTCAGAATGATGATATAACACTTGGGGATGAAGATGCAACCCACTAGTCCAGCATTGGAGGACAAGATGGAGAAGACTTGCACAGCCACCATGTATTTTCCTTTGGTGCTCAGGTAGGTGGGCACAAAACTTACCCAGACACTGCAGAAGACCAGCATACTGAAGGTGATCAGCTTGGCTTCATTGAAGGCCCCAGGGAGATTCCTGGCCAGGAAAGCCACCATGAAGCAGATGGCAGCCAGGAAGCCCAGGTAGCTGAGGGTAATGTAGAACATGACAACAGACCCTTCATTACATTGTAGGATGATTACTCCAAGCTGGGAATGGAAGTCAGAGTCTGGGAATGGAGGAGAAACTCCAAGCCAAATGGAACAGATGATAATTTGCACAGCAGAACAACAAAGGATGATGGTGTTGGCCAAGCTCTTTCCCAACCATCTCTTTACTCGGTTTCCTGGTTTTGTGGCCAGGAAAGCCAAAACAACTGTGATGGTTTTGGCAAGGAGAGAAGAAATGGCAACTGAGAAGATGTTACCAAAAACTGTTTGTTGGAGAAGGCAGGTGTCTTTTCTTGGTTGACCAATGAAGAGAAAAGGAGATAAGAAACAAAGCAAGAGGGAGACCAGAAGGATGTAAGAGAGATCCCGGTTGTTAGCTTTGACAATGGGAGTTTCTCTGTATTTAATAAATATGATTAAAACAAGGCTTGTGGCTAAGAACAAGAATAGGGCAAAAAAGACCAAGATGATGCCTAGATATTCTTCATAAGACAGAAAGGATATAACTTTGTGGATACATTGGATTCTGTCCTTATTTGGATATTTATCATCTGGACACTTGGTGCATTTTTCCATATCTGAGAAAATGAAAAAGCAACATTTATTTAACATTATGTTCCTTACATTTTAAGAAAATACCTTCTTGGGATAAAAACTGTCAATAGCAACATTTTCCAGCAAAATGTATTTTGTAACATCTCCATAGAAAGAAAATAGGAAGAGTATTGTTTTCTTAAAAAATAGCATTCATTCATTCATTCATTCATTCATTCATTCATTCAGTCAGTCAGTCAGTCTGTCAGTCACTCAGTCAGTCAGTCAGTCAGTCAGTCAGTCACACATCTTCCCACAGGAGACTCTGGGCAGTTTAAAAAATTAAAAACAATAAAACTATGTAAAAAAAATATTTCAATCACAATCACAATATAAATAATAACTAAAGATGGGAAGATGGGGGGGAAGTATGTGCTGGGGGAGGAAGTGAGATCTTCTATTGGTCTATCTACAACCTCCAAATAATACTGCTAATAATCTATGGAATTGGGAAAAGTCCAAGGACCCAAATGATTTTCTGTATAATATGCAAAGCCTTTGTAGAAACCTACATTATTAGGGATTAATTATGAATGAATTAATCCTAGGGAAATTTACAGTGTCCTGCCAGATGGTACCTCTTACCATTTTGGACTCAGAGGATTCTTCTTGTGAAATCTTGTTGGCTGTCAGAGAAATCTAATCCTGAAAATAATTTGGAATGAATAATGGGGGAAGTATTATTAGTGTGGGCAATGAGGTGCCCCCATTAACTGTCCAAAATAATTTTGGACCTGTGACATCTGCACAGGTATCCTCAAGGGGAGGCTGATTTGAATGCATTGCAACAATAGTTCCAGCAGGTGGACCTAAGAGAATTCCTCAAGTTTCAAAGAATTTCCTAGAAAGATGAACTTGACAGGACATATCCAAGCTAAAAAATAGAAGAGACATATCCTCTGACAGTAGTAAAAGCTTGCCAAATCTGCCATATCCTCCTGTCTCTATCCAGCCCTGTCCTTCAAGGTCTTTTTGCTCTTCTTCCCTTTAGATAAGAAATAAATAAGCTTGAAAATAAATAAGAGAAAAGTAGAGTTTCATTCTATCTTTTAACATGAAAATGCTCTGCCCTTTTCTCTTTTTTTGGCATCAGTCACCTTCCTGAGTAGAGAAGGTTCCCTCTGGACAGGGAATGCAGTCATAGCAGCAAACTGGCTCTCCTTCTTGTGGCCGCTTGACAAATCCAGGATGACAATTTTCCACACATTTGGACTGAGGGAGAGACTAAGCAGAAAAAAAAACAATTAATGCCAAAGAAAATATGTTGGGATTAAGCATCCATGGAAAATGGAGATCAAGGCAAACATTAGCCAAGTAATCTCTGGGCTTCACTTAGGTAAAGATGAAATCATTCACCATGGATAAAGGAGATATAAGTACTGGCAGATTCTTTATTTAATTTCTCCCTTTTGTTTCTGGCATATCACATTGGAATCATTGTGTCAGGGTTCCAAGTAACATCCCCAACGAAAGAAGACTCGGAGGCTTAAAGTTCCTCAAAGTTCCATTTTATTAGAGATGTCATATTGGCACATCTGGGAAAACCTGAATCTGAAAGTTTCCAGGTTTTCCCCACCCAAATGAAAGTCCAAGTCCCATTTCCAGCATCCACATGTTCATCACGTGGTCCAATCAGGCACCATCCCAATTGGAGATGCCTCCTAATCAGAGGTGGGTTGCTCCTGGTTCAGATCTATTTGGCAGAATCGGTAGTGGGAATTGAGTGTGGATCACAGAACCAGTAGTGATGGCTGACTGGCCACACCCCTGAACCAGTATGCTGGGACGCTGCCTCATATTCACCACATGCATCCACATAACTGCCCCCTAGTGCCTAACACAGGTAAGCAGCATGGACTGCTCAGGGAGCCCCAGGCTTCGCAACCACTGCCTCCTAAGTGGGATCGAGCCTCTCCGTCTCCTTGATGCAGGAGGCAGGAGGAGGCAGTTTCATTTGCTGCCTGTAAGCTCGGGGGGTGGGGGTGGAGGGAACAGCCAAGCGAGCATGCCAGGATCTGCCAGCTGCCTCTAATTTGCAGTTTATTCATGAGCAAATTTACTCATCAGTAGGATGCTCAGCAGCCTGCAGATTGCTGGCTTGATCGCTCAGCTGCTGCCCCCTCCAGGAGCTCACAGGCAGCAAACAAAACAGACTCTACAGCTCTCCTGCGTCCAGCTTGACGCAGCTTTGGTCTTTTTAAAAAAAAAGTTTTACAGCATATTTTATTTTCCATCTCCAATCTAAAACATAAATTTGCCAAGCCACGCCCACAAAATAAGCCATGCCTACAGAACCAGTAGTAAAAAAAAATGAAACCTACCCCTGCTCCTACTTACACCCTTCCTGGTGCAAGTCAAGCTATCCTTGACTCTCTGAGAAAAGAATATTATTATGATTATATATCTCCCATACTCCATATAAACCCTCCTCCCATTTTCCCACAGCATTAAATGTGGCAGGACATAAGGCCCAATGCAAAAGATGGCTTCCAGGCCTAACACATTGACTTTTCCACTTAAAAAAGTCTGGAGGGATGTAATTGAGAAAAAAAGATTTGAACATTAAGTGACAAGCAGTCAGTCCCTCCTCCTGGCTGTATTGATATGCATTCCTCCATTGTTCATATAGCCATGCTTTTAAAGTATGATGATTAATTTATATTAATACATGTTACCATAACTTTATTGTAAATGATCTATTACATTTTTATTCTATTAGATTTCTTAAAATAGAATAAATTTTTGATGAAAAAGAAAACTTCTGACCAATAGGATTGGGAAATGTTTTTGGAATACAGAAAACATTGCAAAGCTGTTCCCATTTGAAAGTAGTCCAAAATCATCCCAGTTATGTTATAAAGGAAACATTCCTTAGAAATCAAGGCTGTCATCTTTAAAGGAGATGATCCAGGATCTTTGTTCATTTTATATTTATTTCTTCTAATGATATAGCTGCCATGCTGGTGAAATAAGACTAAAATTGACTGCCTAGTTTCTAGAGTTGGAGAGAGATGAAAAGGAGGGGAACAGGGATGAAATCCAGCAGGTTCTGACAAGTTCTGGAGAACCGGTAGTGGAAATTTTGAGGAGTTCAGAGAACCAGCAAATGTTATCTCTGGCTGGCCCCATATTAGGGAGGGAATGGAGATTTTGCAGTATCCTTCCCCTGCCACGTCCACCAAGCCACACCACCCCCACCAAGCCATGACCACAGAACCAGTAGTAAAAAAATTTGAATTTCACCACTGGAGGGCAGGTCATAAGAATGTAGCCCTCAAACAGGATTAAGTCAGGTGTCTTTTGATATACTGTAACTCTTGGAACATGAAAATTATCACTGAGTTAGGAAGAAGATATTTCTTAGGCCTGACTAGGTATCTAAGAAAATTTGATTTCTGTTGAAGAACTACAATTATGTAACAATAACTGGCATGGAGGGGGAAAACATATTTGTAATTGGACTCTCCTTTTTTCCAGAGAGATTGGAGGCAGATAACAATCAAGATGAATAAATATATTCAAGGCAGTAATGGTATCCTGTTTTCTTCACTACCGGTTTGGTAGTGGGAGCGTGCATGCACAGAAGATCCGTGATGATGTCTTGGTGGATGGGCAGAGCCTTGCACCTCCGCCACTACTGATTCGCCCGAACCAGTGCAAACTGGTTGAATACCACCTTTGATTCAAGTGCCCTCTTACGAGACAAAGACCATATCTAAGCAGTATTTCCTTTCAAATAGTCACTCATTACTTCAGATATCAGGAAGAGATTTTCTTTGAGGTAAAGTCAGGTTTCAATGCTTCAGTTTTTGGGTTAGGGCATTATTTCACATCATATGGGTCATTATGATTCCAAATGGATGGAAAGCTTTGGATTTCTCAGTGAGGTGAAAGAGAGGCATAGATAACTCTAGATCGTGTGGCTTAAAAACATCTTCCTTTGCACTTTTATGGATACTGGCTACAACCAGGACAAGGAGAATCCTAATTCTGAAGCTTATTAGGACTTCCATCCAGTTTTGATTCAATTTTATTGAAATTAAGTCCAAATCCAAACTCAGGCATTGGTCAATACATTGGCATTCTTCTTTCCTATTTGAAGACAAGGAAGAAACATATCTGAAAGTGTCAGTATGACAATACCTCACGCTTGAGGGCCTCTCTTAGCATTTTGTCTGAAATTGTATAGGGTTTCCTGCTTAGGCAGGGGGTTGGACTAGAAGACCTCCAAAGTCCCTTCCAATTCTGTTATTGTATTGAATTTTCATACAGCTTTTCCATTTCAACACTATGCCAAGGTGCATTGGCTTAGCCCAATGAAATGAGTTAAAAGCTTTTGGGAAATAGAGAAAAGACACCAATATTTCTCTTACCCTATTGAGCAATTTTAGCAATGACAGATGAGTTTGGTTGATAATAAGTTTCTGTCCTTCAAACCTTGCCATTTTTTCTTTGATGAGATTGTTCTCAGGGAGAAATACCCAGCTATTGACAGTCAGATCTGCTGCTAAATCTCCATTTTGGTCCAAGTACAGTACATATGTGGAAAGATTGAGAAACTCATTCTTCTCCAGAAAGGGATGGAACTAAAATGGGAACATCCAGGAATTTTAAAAGCAGTAAACTTGGTAAATTAGCACTTTTTAATGTGTTTTCATTTGAATCATTCTTTTACAGTGGTCTAACATGCAAATATTCTTAGTTGGGAGAACAGGTTTTAATGCAGTCTTTAAAAATGAAAAAGAAAGGTTTAGCAAATTTTGCCAATAATATATGTATTGGAAAAAATATAATCTACAAAATTGTCAATTATACAAATATTCTACAACAGGTTGTGAATAAATTTCACAAAGAGAATATTTTCTTTTAAAACAGCAGTTGATTAGCAGAAAGCATGGATTTGTCACGAAGAAAGTTTCCAGGCTAATCTTCACCCAGGTAGACCAGATTGTGAACATATCCAGATGAGCGAATTCAACTTATTGTAAGACTACTGTCAGATTAGTTTTTATTTTAGGTTAACATATAACACACTATCACACTGATAGAGGAAAGTGAACAAGTAAAATCCAATTGAAAACATTTTAGCAACTAGGACTTGACTAGCTATGGTATCCCATGTAAGAACAAAGCTGTAAATGGCAGCTACCATGTAGACATTAAGATTTCATTTGTACTTTGTTCACATTGTTATATACTGGTCACTGATTATAATAAATTAGAAGTAGCAGTAGCATTTTAATTTACTTTTATTTTGTTTTGATAATAATCATACAATTAATTTCATGATAATGTCACTAATAATTTGGATGAAATGCAATTGAATTACTGTCAGTTGGTATCAAATTGGGTGTTTAAATGTATAAGTTAGAATCAGATATAAAATTCCAAGTATCTCTTAATGGTTTCTCAAATTGGGCTGAAAACAATAACCTGACTGGAATTTAAGAGAGAGAGAAGTACAAAGCCATTCCACATTGGTGGTGGTGGTGGTGGTGGTGGTGGTGGTGGTGGTGGTGGTGGTGGTGGAGGAGGAGGAGGAGGAGGAGGAGGAGGAGGAGGAGGAGGAGGAAACATAGAGCAAGAAGGATGAGAAATATCAAGGGGGATAAGAATATGTGTGAAAATTATCTCAAAAGAATAGTTGATTGCAAACTGAATGTGAGTCAGCAATCATGGAAAGAAAGCAAATGCCTCAATGAGAATCTCAGGAGGTGTACATTGCTTTTTTGGGGGAGACTCTAAATGCCCCTTGCAGGAATCACACTTGGGAAAAAAGATTGCAGAAAAACTGGATCAACTTTGGGAACAATTCTAAAGCCAAGAGAGACATCAAAAAAACTGATTTTAAACCCAAGGAAGGCCAACAAGGACAAGAATCATGTTGGTCTATCTAAGCAGAAAACCAAGAATCTGGGAACACCCTTTTCAAGATGTTTGATATTTGATCCTTGTTAAGACCACATACCTGCCATGGCTGCATCCTTGGAGCCACCAATGTCTCTTCCCCACCCTTCCTTCTCCTCCTAGATCTTGAAGAATAAGCATCATTCAAGGCATAAGCCAGGGTCATAATGACACTGTAAAAATTGTGGAAATTCATGATCCGTATCATGTTCTTTTTCTTTTGGGTCTCCAGTGGTGCTTTCTCTGTGCATCTTTTCCGACCTTTGACAGAAAAGACATGCTTTGAAACAGAACAAAGAAATGATTGATCTCCAAAGGGTGGGTCCACAAAGAAATTGGGATGAAAGGCATGTCATTGGCCATTTTCTTTTCTCCAAAGAAACAGTCCAGAAACTATTAACGTATTTGAGATGTTTGTTGTATTCCAGGGGAAATAGTCCAATGAGTGTTGTGATCCAGACTTTCCCTTCAATGGGTCCTGGCAATTGCATAAAAGTTAAATGGAAAAGAATAATTCTGTCCAAAACAGCACCATATTCTATGTAGTGAAGAAAGACATTAACTTGTCTCCATTTAGAGAGGATCTCCCTTAGGGATGCTGTGTGTCTAGTCTTTGAGAATTGTTGTGACATAACAACACAAATTCCATTCTTAACAAGCAAAGGAGTAAAAGTCCTCATGAAATTTTCTCCATTTTCTGTGTCTGAAGCAAAGAGACCAACCAAGGTCCATCTGAAATGGAGAAGTACTTTGACAATGCCTGGGTAGAGGATCCCTTTTTTTGGAAAAAGCCGATGATAAAAAGGCAAATCACTTTTATCATTCAGTGACTCTGAAAATAATTCCAAACTGATCTGAAAAAACAGTGACGAATGTTGTGTTATATTTCAGGTCAGATCAATTTCAAAATATTAACTTTAAACAAATCCAATTGGTATTCATCAACATATTCAAGTAGTTTATTGTTGAGTAGTCATTAACTTATATTAAGATACAGAGTAAAAAAACTAACAAGTCTATATATAACAATAGCATAAAAGAAAATAAATTAAGTTAAAAAGAATAAGAATAAAGAATGCAAATCATATTTCTTTATCAACCCTACAATATATGGCAATCAGACTCATGTATGCAGATATCTGCTGAAATGTTTTGTTCAAATAAAGTTACATATTGTATGTTTTATTTTAATTTTGATCAAACAGAGAATGTGTTGTTTTAATATCAATATCCTGAGGATATTCATCTAATTTACAATCCAAGACATTTATCTCTTCTTGTAGAATTGGCATTCAAATAATAGATAGCTTTGCCTATCTCTGGAGCTCAGCAAGTACAAGTCTGTTCACTGCAAGGTTCTTGGTTAAATCATCCAATATTTAACCATTGTGTCCAATGCTCAAGACTTGCTTGAGTCAATTTCACCTTAAGGTTTTTAGGCTTTTCCACATTGAAATACTTGCCAAATTGGAAATTCATTTTTAGAGGTTCATCCTTTTTAATGTACCATCCTTAGTGAGAATGGCTGTATCTTTCTCTGCTTCAGTATCTGATTCTTTCTGCAGCAATCTTTTTAGCTTGCTCACCAGTTGCACAAGAAACAGGGAGAACTCAGCTCCTAATATAATTTGTCAGTTGTAAAATACAGGATGTCTTTAATTGAAATATTATCTCTTCTAAAACACGGAATTTGGGGAGTCTGCAGTTTTCCATAGATTAATTATAACACTAATAGTTGTACACAAAGAGAATATTCATAAATTCTTGAAGGACCACACTGCATGCTTCCCTCCATTTAGATGTACTATATTCCATTCAGGACTTGGTCAGCAAAAACTCTGTCTAAAGCCAAGAAATTCTTTGTTCATCTACTCACTCTCAACAATACTTAAGAGGAGCCTAGTATATATATTTAGCTAAAGTATCAGTTAGAACAATGGAATTGTTTTTATTCTATGTTTAAGATAATATAAAGCCTACTACTGACATATTCAAGAGAACTAAGATCTTGGCATCCAGCTCTCTCAATTCCTGGCAAATAGATGTGGAAGAAATAGAGGTAGTGACAGATTTTATTTTCCAAGATCACTGCAGATGGGGACTGCAGCCAAGAAATTAAAGACGCTTGCTTCTGGGGAGGAAAGCTATTGAAAATCTAGACAGCATACTAAAAAGCAAAGACATCACACTGTCAACAAAAGTGTGTATAGTCAAGGCTATGGTTTTCCGAGTGGCAATGTATGACTGTGAAACTTGGATCATAAGGAAGGCTGAGCACCAAAGGATTGAGGCCTTTGAACTATGGTGCTGAAGAAGACTCCTGTGAGTCCTTTGGACTGCAAGACAATCAAACCGGTCAGTCCTAGAGGAGATCAACCCTGACTGCTCTTTAGAAGGCCAGATCCTGCAGATGAAACTCAAATACTTTGGCCACCTAATGAGAAGGAAGGACTCACTGGAGAAGAGCCTAATCCTTGGAAAGATTGAGGGCAAAAGAAGAAAGAGGATGGCAGAGAATGAGGTGGCTGGATGGAGTCACCGAAGCAGTAGGTGTGAGCTTAAATGGACACCAGAGGATGGTAGAGGACAGGAAGGCCTGGAGAAATGTTGTCCATGGGGTTGCAATGGGTCAGACACAACATCATGACTGATAGCAACAACAGCATTGTCAGCTTCAACCCAATTGAATATGATATGAATTACTGATATCTGAAAATAAACCTGCCAATAGAGGACAGCACCATTAGATATATATTTTTAAATAGTACTGGCAGGAAGTCCTCTCAGGAGCTTTATTTCTATTCAAGCTATTTATGATGAACTTCATCATGAATGCTTAAGGGTACAAATAATAGTTCATATGTGGCTAATATGTTTGCAATTTTAAAATAAAGTTGTTTATGAATGAAAGCGGTCCCTATGAGTTTATGAGTGTTTTATCATCTATAGGTAAGATAATCTATTTGGAATCTTTTCATGAATCTGGGATTTGGTTACCATACAATATATTATTTTTGTTAGGAGTATGTACAAAAGTTTATTTCCTACTTCTGCTGCACCTTCCTTTTGTACAGAAGACCCTTCTCTTCACCTTTCCAAGTGTGCAGCAGAAAGCAATGGATGATGATATGATGACGATGTCATTAGAGAATATCACTGCCTTGATCTTTTCCCCCATCTACAATGTGTATTCTAATCCCTAACCATGATACCTACAATGGCTATGAGTTACCAAATGAAAATATGGTTGGATCTATTACATACCACCCCACTGAATTAACCTATAGAGAAATACACATACAAACCTGAGGGATTTTGTAGGTGCCTCCTAATGTTGACATCTGGCTAGAGATGTCATCGGTAGCTGCATCAACAAGAGCCAAAATGTTGTCCTTCTTTCCACAGCTATAGTTGGGAACATTGGCTTCTCCAGTAGAGAGCATGTCTAGCAAGTCATCTGAAGTCACTAGCGTGTTCAAATAATTGTCATGGATGTTGTAGCCAAGTGTGAGATTTTGCAGAAGTTGGGGAGTCTTGTTAACCACTTGAATATTAAAAATGTAGCGTCGTATTCTTAATTTATCAAAAGGTAAACTAATGTAAAATATGTTAATGTTATCATCATCAGTGTTAATAGCAATAACAATATTTTTTCAATGTAATTCTCCTTATCTCTACAAGCCTTCTGAGTATTAAGACAGCACTGATCAAAAACAAGAGGCAAATGGTAGCTACCCATCGTCATTTCATTTGAATGAATGTTGGGGAGATGAGATGGAGATAGTTTTCCACCAAGTTTAAGAATCACAAATAAACCATTATTTGCAGCAGTACTAATAGTAACCAGGATTCAAAATCATTCAATCATTAAAGCAGAATTATCATAATATGAAGAGACTGTTTCAAAAGTGACCCAGAAAAGCAATGCTAAAATCAAGTTATCTTCTCTTCCTATAACAAACATTGAATATAAATGAGTGGTTATAAAAATATGGAATAGGGGCAACTACATCTCTTTCAATAATTGCTTCAAACTAAAGTTGATGGTCAAATGATAGGATTGGACTGGGAAAGGTTCATAATTGGATTTTTTTCAGTGTTTCTACTGCTCCATCTTTGAATTTGAGCGTTTTTAAAATATAAAATTACACAAAAGAGAGAAGCAATGGAAATCAAAATGATTCAAGAAATTATATCCTGCAATATAGGAATAAGAAAAATAAGGAGGAAAGAATTTGAATGTTAAAAATACAAATAAAAAGGATGCAACTGCATCACATTGAATGACTTACATATCAAACTGACAATGAGGTGTCTTGTTGAAAAGCAACATTGTTGTATTCTTTATTTTTGTTCCAGTGGTGATCATACCAATGATATTGTCTCCTAGCCTGTAATAGCTCCATGGTTTTTCTACACCCTGGTGCTTGAAATTCAGTGGGCACTTTATTCTAAGCTTCCCAGTGATTGGCTGGGTCAACAGCAGCACCAGAAGGAGAAACAGAAGGTCCATAATTCATAAGGATGAATCAATCCCCTTCCTATTTCTAAGAAAGAAGAAGAGTTGGATGATTTAAAAGCATGTTCACAATATGGAAATTCTAGTAGCTTTCCTGATTCAGACAGAGACAAGCCAAGAGTCACCTGGAAAGGTGAGAAAGTGCATTTAAGAGCACAGACCCTGCCTGTTGCAAAACCTAACTCTATGGAGATTGTGACCTGAGGCATTTATGCTTTTCTTATGCAAGATCCCTTCCATGTTCTTCTTTGATGTTTACATCAAAGGCAGTCACTGGAGAAGTAGCAGGAGAGGTCTGAAAGACCAGTGTTGTGAAAATTGCAGTGAGAGGCAACTTTTCCTCTAGGGATCCTAAATTTCTCCATTTGCAGAGGAGTAGTTTGAGAGAAGCATTTTAGTGAAAAATCACAAATATACCTCTGGGGTTACTGTTCTGCAATGGTTGTGGTCCTTCCAATCAGGTCTTGTCCAGAAAGTGATGTTGGACAAAGGTAGCTCAATACTGAGGTATTGACTTTGCTGTCTTTCAATGTCCTAATGTGTCTCCAGTGACCATTAGGGAAGGTCATTTTGAGCTACTGTAGTTTTTGGAGTATAAGACACACCTTTTTCCCTCAAAAAAGAGGGTGAAAATCTGGGTGCATCTTATACACTGAAACAGCATTTTTGGCCTACCGAAACCCTGCCCCCTTTCCAAAAATGAATGTGCAGAGAGTTTTGGAGGCTTGGAAAGTGTTCCTGAGGGCTGGGGAGGGCCGTTTTTGCTCATTTTTGCCTCCCCCCAAGCTCTCATGAGCACTCTAAGAGCCTCCCAAAGCTCTGCAGACTCCCCCTCTTTTTTTTTTTTTTGCAAAAAATGCAATGTGCAGAGGGTTTGGGAGGCGTGCAGAGTATAAAAGCTTTTTAAAAAATTTTCCTCTTCAAAATCATAATGTGTCTTATACTACGGTGCCGCTTATAGTCCAAAAAATATGATATGTACTTCGGTGACATTCTAGGTTGGTGGCACTTAATTCAAGCATTGTCTCTTTTTCAATGGCAAGGAAGTCATTAGAACCCTTGAACCCTGTCTAATATTAAGAGTTGGGCCTGTTTGCAATTTTCTTTTCAGCCTCCTGAAGCCTCCAGAAGGAGAAAAACGGCCCAACGGGCAACCTGGAAGTTGGAAAACGGGCTGTGGGTGGGAAAGGCCATTTTCACCCTCCCCAGGCTCCAGACTTTATTAAGTAGAAAGGTACTTTTTTGTAATCTGATATGCCCCAAGAAAAAAAGAGGAACTAAATGAGGCATCTGCCTGCAATTGTATCTCCTGCAATTAATTGGAAGTATGCAGAGGTTTCATATTTGACAAGATGAAGCCAAGAGATTACTTGACTAATGTTCACATCTACCTCTATCTTACAGGAATGGTGAATCTAACATATTTTTTGTATTTCTTCTTTTTAGTCTCTGCCTCAGTCCAAATGTGTGGAAAAATGTCAGCCTGGGTTTGTCAAGAAGGCTCGAGAAGGAGAGCCAATTTGCTGCTATGATTGTGTTCCTTGTCCAGAGGGGACTATCTCCACTCAGGAAGGTGGGTGACAACATAGGAAAACCTATTGGGTTCATCCAGAGCACTTTGATTAATATGCATGTTTAAGACACATGTAAGTTTGATTGTTTTGTTCTTTATATTCATGGTGTTTAATTTCTTCCATAATGGGAGGGATAAGAAAAAGAACTTAAAGAATGAGGTAGGAAGAAGGATAGGAAGAGTGGTGTCTGTCTTTTATTTACTATTTTGGAAAGGTCTTTCCATATTTAACTTGAGGAATGAATTTAGATCAATGAATTTTGCCTACCTAAACCACAATGGTGGGATTCATTTTTTTTTTACTTCCGGTTCTGTGGGCATGGCTTGGTGGGCGTGGCAAGGGAAGAATAAGGTAAAAATCTCCATTCCCTTGCCACTCCAGGGGAAAGTTACTGAGAAATCCCCATTCCCTCCTGATCAACTGGGACTTGGGAGGCAGAGAATAGATGGGGGTGGGGTCATTCAGAGGTGGTATTTTACCAGTTCTCCAGAACTGGTCAGAACCTGCTGAATACCACCTCTGCTAAACCACCTTTACATTATAGGCTAAACAATTCTTCATTTAATGAGACAATTTTTATTTAGCTCATAAATCCTCATAAGCTGAAATATCTAATTGGGTGGAACAATGAAGGGAGAGAAGTTGGGTTGAAGAAGCAAATGAAAACCAAGGTAGGGTAGAACAAGAAGAAATGGGGGGAAACTAATCAAGGAGAGAAGCAACTTAGAACTGAGGAGAAATTTCCTGACAGTTAGAACAATTAATCAGTGGATCAGCTTGCCTCCAGAAGTTGTGAATGCCCCAACACTGGAAGTCTTTAAGAAGATGTTGGATAGCCATCTGTCTGAAATGGCATAGGGTTTCCTGCCTAGGCAGGGGGTTGGACTAGAAGACCTCCAAGGTCCCTTCCAACTCTGCTATTGTATTGTATTATTGTAAAACCAAACAGAGGACTTACCATAAATCATCAATGGATAAACATCATCAGTAGATATTTCCTTCCCACCTTTTCTTATCTTTTCTATTTTTGTTGTTGTTAAATAGTGAGATACAAACAGGTATACTGCCAACACAAAAGGAATAAAATGGTTCACAAAGGGAAAAAAATCATAACATACAATGTTGTGATTAAAAGGAACAGAAAGGAGGGAGGAAAGGAGAATAAATAAAAGACAAATTTACTTAATATTCATTGATACTGATGTTGAATTCATTCTCTCTTCAAAACTGTTGCCAATTGTTGTGTCATTTTCTCATATTTTACAGGGTAAAATGATTTTGCAGGTTCTTTTCTTGAATTCCTCCATGAATTGATTTCCTTAAAATCTCTATGTTTTCAAATTTATTTATCAAATTTATATGGTTGTCTTATTCGCACAGAGACTCTTGGTGGCATACAATTAAACCACAAATCAAAAATTAAAATATCGAGATAAATGCTAAAGTAGCAAGAGAAAAATATATCAAGATGCTATGTATTATGCAAACAGTACTCAGGGCCCTGTTACCAGGGGATCCCCAAGATTGTTGAAAAAATCACTTTCTAAGAAACTTCTAGATAGCCTCATAGTTTGGAGCTACTCTCAATTTCAGGACAGTTAATTATTTATTTTTTTGTGAAGGGGACTGTACCACCTGCCATGGAGTAGGCCATGGTGCACCCTCTTCTAAAGAGGTTCTCCATGGATCCAAAATTAGACAACTTTTAACCTGAGTAAAATATTTTTGGAGCACTTTATTGAGAACATGGTTGGTGGGTCAATCATCAATAACTGAGCTTAACCATTCTTGGAATAAATATATGTCCATCATCTGACAAAAACAAACAAACAAACAAACAAACAAACAAACAAACAAACAAACACCTAAAGGTCAAACTTGATTGAGCATAAGATCTTTTTCTGCTGTCAGTTTTCTCTTTCTGTGTTTCTCTCCCATGTTGCTGCTCTTGAAAACTATCTGGAATTGACAAAATGGTCCAGAATGTAATGATATGCAGAGTGTTGTGTTTCCCTATGTTCTTCCATACACACCACTATTGTTGAAATTGAACGGGTTTTCATTTTCTTTCCAATTGCAATTAAACTCACTTTTAAAACCCTGCATGAAACAGAACCAGAGTATCTTCAGGGGCCCACCAGAGCAGATATAATTAGCATGCAAAAGGTTTGTTGCCTAATCATTGCCACTTTGGGGGTCCTCAGAAGCCTACCTTTTCCGGGACAGCTCCAGTCCCATTGGACCCACACCCCCTTGAAATTCAATAAGCTCCCCATCGTCTCGCATTTCTAGAAACTCCCAGGCATTTGAGATAGAGTAAGATTGGTGAATGATCTCAGAGAAGGGAGGTTGTGGCAACAGATTTTATTTTATTTCCTTATTCTTGTTTTTATAGTTGTATCTATTGGGGATTTTTTTCCGGAGGGTAAGGCTAAACCATTTACTGAGGCTTTGCTTTCTCTCAATATCACATCTCATTCAATATTTCCTTGAAATTTGAAAGACTATAAATGAAATATTACTTTATTTTCTCAGATACTGAAAAATGTACCAAGTGCCCAGATGACCAATATCCAAACAAGAACCAAGTCCAATGTATTCCCAAAGGAATAACTTTCCTGTTCTGTGAAGAACATCTAGGCATCATCATGGTCTCCTTTGCCCTACTCTTGTTCCTAATCACAGGCCTTGTTTTAATCATATTCCTTCAATACCTAGAAACTCCTATTTTCAAAGCCAACAACTGGAACCTCTCTTACATCCTCCTGGTCTCTCTCCTGCTTTGTTTTTTGTCTTCATTTTTCTTCATCGGGCAACCAAGGAAAGCCACCTGTCTTCTCTGACAAACTGTGTTCAGCATTGTCTTCTCAGTAGCCGTGTCTTCTGTGTTGGCCAAAACTATCACAGTGGTGCTGGCATTTCTGGCCTCAAAACCAGGCAATAGGGTGAGAAAATGGTTGTAGAAAAGCTTGGCCAAAGCTTAGTTCTGTTGGATAACTTTTTATCTGTGCCATGTGGCTGGGAATTTCTCCCCCATTCCCTGACTCAGACCTTCACTCCCAGCCTGGAGAAATCATCCTTCAATGTAATCAAGGCTCAGTCTTCATGTTTTATGCTGTCCTTGGCTACATGGGTTTCCATGAAAGCTATAATCTGCTTCACTGTAGCTTTCCTGGCCAGGAACCTTCCTGGGGCCTTCAATGAAGCCAAACTGATCACCTTCAGCATGCTGGTCTTCTGCAGTATTTGGTTCTCCTCCCTGCCCACCTACCTGAGCATCAAAGGAAAGTCGTGCAGGTCTTCTCTATCTTGTCCTCCAGTGCTAGGCTGCTGGGTTGCATCTTCTTCCCCAAATGCTACATTATCATCCTGAGACCAGATCGAAACACTAAGCAATATCTAGTGACAAAGGCAGGGAAATGTCAATGAAATTGTTTCTTAGGCTCATAACATTTAGTTATTCGTTATGATTTTATTTTATTTTTTGCAGACATTTATTACGATTTATAGGCCGCCCTTCTCCCTGAGGGGACTCAGGGCGGCTTACAATCACGGGAAGGGGGTGCAATAATACAAGACAAACAGTGAGTAAACAAGATAGATAATAAAACACGAACTTGCATTCAACAGTCAACACTCGGGCGGGTAATTTAAAAACTTATCCCCAGGCCTGCTGGGAGAGCCAGGTCTTAAGGGCCGTGCGGAAGGTCTGGATGGTGGTGAGGGTACGAATCTCAACAAGGAGATCGTTCCACAGGGTCGGAGCTGCAACAGAAAAGGCTCTCCTCCGTGTAGTCGCCAGTCGACATTGACTGGCAGATGGAATCCGGAGGAGGCCCAATCTGTGCGATCTAATCGGTTGAAGGGAGGTAATCGGCAGAAGGCGGTCTCTCAAGTGATTTGGTTTGTATTCTTCCTTTGCATTTGTTTGACAACTTCAGTTTATTAGAACTGAAGGAAATAACAATATGAAGCTTGTTAGTCAAATGAAAATTTGAGATAATCATCAAACAATAAAATAAATGAATTAAGAATGTTCATATGTTTTAAACTGTTGGGAGTTCTCCTTTTCCTCAGCACACAGGTCAGCCAATAATTGGCTTAAGCAACCATTCAAGAGAAAAGACATATGAGCCATTTACTGAGTGCTGCAAGCTTGGAAGACATCTTCAGAGTTGATTAGGAAGGTCTCAATCTCAGCTCTTTTTATGGTTCTTTGTGAATTGGTATTTCCGTTTCCCCAAGGTATGGTTGTACTGGACAGAAAATGTTTAGTGAAGATGACATCGTGTTGCAACTTCAACATCTCTCACTGGTATTGGTGCTCCTTTTCTTTCTCCTGATATGCTCTTTCTCGGGGAATCTTCATTCATTTCAGCTCCAGATCAAGTTCCATCCAGCTCTTGGCTTTCTCTCTCATAGCTTCCAGTTCCAGCTTCTCTGGCCTTAGATGCTGAACAGACTTTCTGAGTTCTGCTCAGAAATTTCCTGTAGCAGGCATTTATAGCCTGTAATTTCCTTACAGCATTGGCATGCCAATATTTATGTCAATTTGACTGTAGAGGATTGAAGGTAAATTCCATCCTAGAAGATAAGGTTTCACTCAGAGAACACTGTTTATTCACAAAGGATAAAAAACAAAAAAGTCCACACCTCTAACACAATTCTAACCACTGTCAAACAACTCAGTGTCCATCTTTGCCAGCTTCACCTCCTCCTTCAGAACTCCAGCTAATTCTCTCAAAAGACCCCCAAAATTCTTCCCACATTATTCTCCATTATTAACTTTCTTGTAAATTGATTATTATGGAGCCCATAAGGCTGGCTTCGTCTTTCAAGGATCAGCTGCTCGCCACTACCCCACTACTTGCCTCGTGCCATATCCCTTGCCTTCCCTCTTTCAATCTTCCCAGTTATATGTTCAGTCCAATCATCTGCTAGAAGCACATTTCTTCCTGTCAATAACTGCCTTAGAACTGGAATTCCAAATTTTCACATTTCATACAGTTAAAAGAAAAATTCTCCCACGTTCTTTTAGGAGAACGGAGCAACTGATCTTGAAGCTTTTTCCACATTCCATGCATTTATGGGGTTTCTTCTTGAGAGGATTATGTTAAAGCTAAGGGAACAGCTCAGCCTGAAACTCTTTCCACATACCAGGTATTGGTAGTTTTTCCTCTATATGGACTCTTCTATAAAAAATAAGTTGTCTGTGATAAGTATTTTGTTTTCATTATCCATTCATTGATACAGTTTATGTGGAGTATTATATGGTAATAAACAGATTTATTCTCTGAAGCTATTGCCACCCTTCATGCATTTCCTGTACAGGACATCAGGATTTCAGTGTCTTACATGAATACATTAATACAGAAAGATAATAAAAACAGAGATTGTAAAGGAAAATTAAAAAATTCTATTCATTCTGTAACTTCCTCCCTATTTACCCAACAATATAGTAAACATCCTGTCACTTTCCTGCCTCTTATTCAGCTCTCACTAAAAGTTTATATTTTGGAGGAATTACATTTCATTTTTTTTAGAGAAAAATCTTCCTTTTTTATGAGCCTATAGTCCCTATTCAGGGTAGAATCAGGGCAACTGGATGGAGCTGTGTATTTACTGGCTGGATGCCCTTCCTAATGCCTATGTGGAGTTCACAGCAGATACATTTACATTATGCTCTAGAAAAGAAACATCTGCTGCTACCCAGGATTGAACTCTCAACTTTCTGAGTGAGAGGCAAGTGTCTTCACCACTAGACACCACAACACTCAGAATGAAATTTCACTTCAGGCACAAGGAATTCTAAACTCACTCCAATTTAGGATTTTTTATAGAAAATCAAACAGGACCCTACTCTAGACACATTTCAAGGGTATTGATTTCTCCCTTTGTGTTACAGGATAGGCAGCACCAGAGTTAAGTGTGATTAATCAAGAGTGGCATCAAACTCCATAGCTCTGTTTAAATCTTCAAAGAATTTATTTCCTAATTTTATCGGGATTACTTGGAATAGGAATAAGATTTTCAGTGAAATATTCATTTTAATTGTGGCTATTCTTTCAAATGTTTTATAGATGGCACATTCCACCAACAAGATTAGCATAAATGTTTCCAAACAGATCTTCAGAATGTTGGGAATGCAAACAGATACAGGGAATATATTACCATATGTGGTGGACCTGTCCATTGGCAAAAAAATATTGTACAAGGAAAAAAAAGTGGCTAGAGGAAATGGTAAAAACAAACAGATTTAAAGCCAGAACTATTTCTATTAGGCATATTAACAGGGAAATATAATTTAAAAAGCCAAAATTTAATACTACATGGAATAACAGCGGCTAGAATAGTATATGCTCAAAATTGGAAAAATGGCTTTATATTTCAATGTTTTATCTCTTGCCATCTGTAATATCTGTGTCTTAATTGTTTTCTTAGTAAATCTTATGTGGACTTCTCTTGGGAGCTTATTTTTCATTGCATATCTTGTAAAGACTCGAAACACCATCCATCATCTTCTCTTTGGTTATCTCCAAGGCACCTGCAAGAATTTCTATCATTATCTCTGCCAAATTCTCTTCCTTTTCTTCTTCTATGTTTTGAAATCTGAGGTAGAATTCCTATCTGTCGATCTCCCAACCTAATATACCACTTTTCTCTTTTTTGACCACACTTAATCAATTATCTTTCATAAAATACTTTTTTTATTTTCCATTTTCATAACATATCATCACATGTATACTATTACATAGCCAATATCATATTGTATTAATTAACAATTACATCAGTTCAACTTGCCATCAACTCCTGGAAAAAAAAACCTAAAAAAGATAAAAACCAATTATTGGCTCTTCTGCTCTCCATACACCACTTTCTTCTGCCTCTCTCCTCCCTCTCCTTACCTCCTTTCATCCCTCCATCATCCTTTTCTACTCTACTTCCCCTTCCTTTCTCCTTCTCATCTCTCCTCTTTCCACTCCTCCTTATTCTCCCCATCTTCCCCACTTGCACTCTCTCCTATCCCTCTCTTCCTATCTTTCTTCTCTTCTCTGCTTCCCACTCTTCCTCTCATTCACTTGGTGTATTTCAGCTTCTGAGCAAACTCAATTCTCTGTTGATGGTATTTATACTTCCATATTTAACATATCTTAGTTTTAAAGAAAAAATAAGAGAAGACAGTATACATGTGCAATCATGTTACTTTAAAATCTAACACCCCTCGTCAAGCCTAATATACTTCCCTCCCTCCCACCCAACCCCTCCCCAACTTTCCCTTCCCTGACTTCCCAGAACCCATGCACGGTATAAATCTTTAACAAAAACAGTCTAAAATATATTTGAAAAAAGAGTACACTTAATCAATTATCAATATCTCCAATTTTCTTATTTCTTTGTTCATCTTTTTCTTCATTTTTTTGGAATCTGTCTTCAAATATCATCATCATTTGGTGGATGTTCTCAACTTTCTCATCTGTTTTTTCTATTTGCTTTTCAATATTCTCAGTTCATAATTCTATTTTTTGAATTCCTTGAAAATGCTGATAAAGAAAATATTAGACTGTGCTGAGATGGACAGGTTGACAGTGGAAATTAAAGACAAAGAAGAAACAGAATACTATTTAATTTGGGATGTATGGTATAATTAGTTAGAAAGCAGAAGCAAAGATTAGAAAATCAACAGTGAAAGACGATTAATGAATTAGAAATAAGTATAAGTATAATGATACACAGAAGAATATATATATATATATATGTATATATATATGTGTGTGTGTGTGTGTGTGTATGTATGTATGTATGTATGTGTATGTATGTATATATATATATATATATATATATATATATATATATATATATATATATATATATATATATATATATATATATATATATATATATATATATTGTAAATAATATTGTGGTGAGATGTTATAAAAATGTAAAATAACATATCTGGAATGATAATTATATAGAGATTTGTGCTAGAAAAATGGAAACAATAATTACAAACATGATGCTGTAAACTAAGAGATATTATAGTATGTATAATGTAAAAAACTGTGGATATAACCGGTATATCGCTATTGAAAAGTAAAACTGTGATGTAAAATGAGGAAAACTGTATAATAAAAATACTTTTTAAAAAGATCCATAGTTCTGGGTTATCTTTCACAGCAGTATCCAGGGACAAGAGGCCATTTTAAAAGACAAAGATATTGAATTATCTTCTACAGCTTGACTTTCTGAACATGTCCTGACAAAGACCACAATTACTACAGAACAGTGCTCCCAGTGGTACAGCTGTGATTTCTCTATAGCAGTCCTTTAAATTCCTCTAACTCTTGTTATTATCTAGGAACAGCAAAGGGATTAATTCATCTCTATTTATTATGGATCTCCTCCTTCCGCTTCTGAAGCTGCTAATGTCCCTGCCTATCTCTGGGAATCTTCGAATCAAGTGCCCACTGAGTTTGGAACATCAAGAAGGAGAAAAACCATGGAGCTATTACAGACCAGGAGACCATCTCATTAGTATAGTCATCACTGCAACAGAAATATCACATACGATATTGCTTTTCAACAAGGCTCCTTATAATCAGTCTGACTTGTAAGTCATACAGTGTGATGAATGTGTGAATTCTCTTATTTTGGAGCTGTAACACTGTTTTTCATTTCTCTTATTTCATTTGCTCCTATACTGCAAGACCTGTCCATTTTCATTTTTGACTTCTCCTCTTTGTCTTATTTTGTGGAAGATACTCAAATCTAAAAATGGGGCAGAAAGAAAAAATGAAAGAAGTCCACATAATTTTCCTCTCCCTTCCAATCCATGCCTTTTGTTTCCATAGTTTTCTAACCCATCACTGGTATTCATTTCCCAATCCTTATAGCAATAGACAATTTATTTTTAGAATGGCTTTTCTGGGTCACTTATTAAAAATCCTCTTCAATTTATGATGGTTTTCTTTCAATGACTGAATTATTTCACAATGGTTCCTGGGCTGAGGAAAATTGGTACTGCTATATATTATAGTGGATTTGTGATATTTAACCCTGGTGGGGAACTATCTCCATCTTCTCTTACTAACTGTCATTAACATTAAATGTTGATGGTTGACAATAGTTTGCCACCGGTTTTGGATCAATACTGGCTTTAGATTCAATAGGTTTGTGTTTTGTTAAATATTTTGTTATTTCTGTTGATTATGTTGATATTAACATGAGCATTTTTTACACCAGTTTATCTTATGATAAGTCAAGAATAGTACACTTCATTTTCAATATTCAAGTTGTCAATAAAACTCCTCAGCTCTTACACAATTTGACACTTGGCTACAACATCCATGACAATTATTTGAACACACTTGGCACTTCAGATGCCTTGCTGGACATACTCTCTACAGGGGAAGCCAATGTTCCCAACTACAGCTGTGGAAGGAAGGACAACCTGTTGACTCTGGTTGATGGAGCTGAAAGGGACATCTCTATCCAGATGTCAACATTAGTCAGCCTCTACAAAGTCTCACAGGTTGGTATGATTATTTCTCTATTTGGTAAATTGAGTAGACTGGTAGTAGTTGAGTGATAGATCCAACCATATCTTGTCTATATGAGACAAGGATCAAAACAGACATATCCTCTCATAACAACATTCTTACTGCTTTGGGGGCTTCTACTATATACCTGTGAAGTGAGCAGGAGCTTTGTATTCAGTTAAAAGTAACTTCTGGGCAACAGGGAATAAAAAGCAGTGATAGAAAGTTCATGTTTTCCACATGATCTTAGACAAAATAATGATAATTTCAATTTTTCAGATTCACTAAAAGAATCCAAATGGATTAACTTATCTAGTGTTGATAAATCATATACTTTATGCCTTTGACTGCATTGTTTTATTGCTTTTTCAGATTAGTCTTGAAATTGCTTCAGAGGCTCTGAGTGACAAAAGTCAGTTCCCTTTCTTCCATCGGACGTTCCTCAAAGAAGGTTTTCAGTACCCAGGAATTGTCCAAATTCTCCTCCATTTCAGATGGACCCTGATTGGTCTGTTTGCTTCAGATACAGAGAAAGGAGATAATTTCATGAGGACTTTTATTCCTTTGCTCGTCAGGAATGAAATTTGTGTTGTTATATCGCAACAATTCTCAACAACTACACCTAGACAATCCTTCAGGGAAGCCATGTCTAAGTGGAGACAAGTCAATGTCTTTGTTCATTTTGCAGAATATGATCCCATTTTTGACAGAATCCTTCCTTTCCATTTTACCCTTGAAGGTTTGCCAGGACCCATTGAAGGGAAAGTCTGGATCATGACAGGTTTGGGCATGTATGAAATAAAAAAGGACAGACTGCTCAAATACATCCATAGTATTTGGAATAATTGTTTTGTGTCAAATGAAAGGCCAAAAGATGATGCCTTTGAACCCCATTTCTTTCTAAACCCCCAGTTTGAAGATCAGTCTTTTGAATGTTCGCTTTCAAAGCACATCTTTTCTGTCAAAGGCCGGAGACAATGCACTCAGAAATCACCTCTGGGAACTCAAAAGACAGTGAGCAATTTCCAGATCCCAAATGATGAACATTATTACAGTTTCATTAAGACTCTGGCCCATGCCTTGAATGCTGCATATTCCTCCCATTCCAGGAGGAAAAGGAAGGAAGGGGACAAGAGCTTGGGCACTCCAAGACTGCAGCCATGGCAGGTGGGATACGTTCCATTGGACAATACAAAGAAGAAGGAGGAGAATGTACTTGTACTAAAAAAGGCCAAACAATTTGGCCAATCTCATCACCTGGGGAAATAATTTTCCAAATAATCTATACCACAAAAGATAAATTTTGATATTAAAATGATTTATGCAATTTTAAATAAATTCCTGTATGTATGGATTTGTGATTAGCCTCATAGAATTTTAACTTTATAAATTGGAAGGAGAATGTGAGACCATCTAGCCCAACCCCTCATTTCTTAACTGGAATTCCAGTTAAAGCTTTCCTGACTAATGACTGCTCTATCCTTGCATTAAGACATTCAGTGAAGGGGAGACTAAACTTCTCCATTTTACCAGCTCAGTTCTAAAATTGTTCCTCTTTCTAGCAATAGCAATAGCAGTTAGACTTATATACCGTGTCATAGGGCTTTCAGCCCTCTCTAAGCGGTTTACAGAGTCAGCATATTGCCCCCACAGTCTGAGTCCTCATTTTACCAACCTCGGAAGGATGGAAGACTGAGTCAACCCTGAGCCGGTGAGATTTGAACTGCCGAACTGCAGAGAACAGTCAGCTGAAGGGGCTGCAGTACAGCACTCTAACCACTGAGCCACCTCGGCTCTTTCTAGGATGTTGTTACTCTCAGATTCAGCCAGAATCTTCTCTCTTGTAACTGAGTTTATGTGACCATGTCTGAATAACAGTGAGAAGATATTAAACCTCTGAGTAACATTTTTCAGTTATTTGAAGTATTGTATCTTCCTTTTATCAACTGAGAGATTTTGTAAGTTGGAGAAGCTGCTCCCAGATTTGGTGTTATGAGACCCATAGAGCTACAGGGCTCTTCTCCTGGTTGTCTTTCATCAAGGCTAAGAGTAGCTCTTTTGATCTTTTCCTTGGCTTCTTTACCTTTCCCTAAATCTGATCCAGGTTTTGTCTAATGCCTTCTCCAAGCAGGGTGCCTCCAAGAGGACCTGGTATTTGTGTTGGGATCTTCCCAAACCAGAATATTTATTTACAGATATTCTTAGGGATGCATTTAGTTTCTTTGCATGAACATCTTATCACCAATTCACATTTGGTTTGCAAACAACTGCTATTTTGAGATTATTTTCACAAGCATACTTTTCAACTTTGGTATCCCTGATCCTTCTTCCAATGTATTATGAATTGACTTATATGAGATACTTTTAGTTTAACAATCAGAATAGAGCTGGAAAGGAACTTGGAGATCTTCTACTCAAACCCATGGATGAAGCAGGAGACCCTATACTATTTCAGAAAATTACTGTCCAGTCTCTTCTTAAAAGCCTCCAGTGATGAAGGACCCACAATTTCTGAAGGCAAGCTGGTTAATTGTTCTCACTGCTAGGAAGTTTCTTCTTAATTCCAGGTTGCTACTCTTCTTGATTATTTTCCATCCATTGTTTCTTGTTCTTCCTTCTGCTTTGGACAAAAAGTAAACCCCCTCATCTTTGGTCAGCCCTCAAATACTGGAATACTGCTATCATGTCCTCCCTAGTCCTTCTTTTTTCTAAACTAGCCATACCCAATTCCTACAACCATTCTTCACATGTTTTAGTTTCCAGACTTTTAATCATCTTAGTTCCTCTTTGCACTTTTTTCAAATATCAACATCTTTTTTTGTAATGTGGTGACGAAAACTGGATGCAATATCTCATGTGTGGTTTATTAAGGAATTATAAATTGGTACTAACTAATGGCTCTGTTTATACAACAAAGGATTGTATTGGCGGTTTTGGTTGCTAGCTCATATTTTTCTAGTTTGTCCAATCCATATTACCAAAAATTCATTTTACTAAAATCGATGTCTTCCACTGCATTTTACTCATACAGCTGTCTTTATGAGGAAAGCATAAATATTTTTTCTGGAAATGTGGTATTGTTTAAATCAGAACAAATTAGCTTTGTCTAAGAGTTTGTATAAATCTTGCACCAAATCATGGATCAATCATTTTATCAACTCTGCTGCACTGTTGATTTTAAAGAAAAAGTGATCACAAAAGACAAATTGTGATTCAGAACTAACCAGGTTTATTAGAAGATTAAAAAGATTAAAATTATTAAAAACTTTATTAAAGTTTTTATCCACTTAATTATCATACAAGCCAGCCCTCACATAACTAGGTTGACTCATCATGAAATCGATTTTTTTTAAAAAGTTTTTTTTTTCTGAAATCAAGTTATATCGCCAGCATCCTACAATTTGTCAATGAAATATAATAATATATGGGAATGACTTATGTGACAGGAAAATGAGTGGGTGTGATCAGTTAGTGATCAGATAAGAAAGTTGCATAATGGGCAGAGAAGAAAAAACCACAGAAGGACACTGGAAAAAATTGCTAGGAGATTTGTACATTCCATCTTGTAAGATTCTCTCAATGTATCCTTCAATAAAGTAAAATTAACTCATCTGTTCCTCTTTCCTGTCTGGTATACCAGGTAATTTAGACTGGCAACTTTCTTTTAAAAATCCATGCTTTCTGATAATCAGCTTGTAGATTTCAAGGAGTTTATGAATAATCTCTCCTTTCTGTTCTTTTTGTCACCTGTTCCCGGAAATTGATCAAATATTTGAATTATATTTTGTCAATATAAATTCTGTCAATATATGTTTGAAACACATTTTCTCCCAATTAAGCATATTTTGAATTTAGAGAACTATATTTGCAAGTAAGAGAGCTGTACAAGAAAGAATCGAATGTGAAAATATCATATGGGATTGGAAACCAAGGCTTTAACTTTTAAAATTCCTGGATGTTTCCATTCTAGTTTCACCCATTTCTAGAGAAGAATGAGTTTTGCAATCTTTCCTACTTTAAACTCTACGTGGACCAAAGTGGAGATGTAGCAGCAGATCTGGGCATCATGAGCTTGTTGGTTCTCCTGGAGAAGGATCCCATCAGACTGGAACTGGGGACTTTTGAAAGACAGAGACTTATGTTGTACCCAAATGTTATGTCAGAGCTAAAGTTGCGCAACAAAGTGGGTGAAATTTTGGCATCCTTTCTCTGTTTTCAAAGCTTTAGCATCCCTTTCAAGTGGGCTAATCCCACAGGGACCATGGTGGATGACTTCATTGAGAATTGAATGTGGGGAATAGAAAACCTAGTTTCCCTAGTCTGCTTCGGAGGCTTCACAACTATTCATGAAGATGCTATGATATGGAAGACTGTTTTAAACTGATTCAGCCATGTTCAATACCATGTTTTCCCCAAAATAAAACAGGACCTTATTTTCTATTATCCCCGGAAATAAGCAGTTGGCCTTATTTTCAGGGAGGTCTTATTATTTTTGAGGTGCAGGAGGCCCCTTAACTTCAGCCCGCAGATTAGCTGATCCAGAGAGGGCCGGAAGTTCTGTCTCTGCTTCTGGCATTTTCTTGCCAGCTGTAGCGTTGCTAGGCCTGCAGCTCTTTTTGTGGCTACCACTAAGGGAAAGGCTGTGGTAGCTAGGGTTTGTTAGAGCGGCCTCCAGAAGGCTGTTCCGCGTGGATGACAGTTGCATGCAAAGCACGTGGGACATGTTCCCCTCTTCCCCACAGGAAATGGCGGGGGACTGGCTGCACATGTACTTAAATATTTTCGGGGGGCTTATTTTTGGGGGAGGGCTTTTTTAGTGCATGCACTCAAAATCCCGATTGAACTATTTGTTTCTGACAAATGAATCATACTCATGTCCCATGTGCTGCATCAAAAGATGCCTGATTTATTCTCTTTAAAGGGACTTGTTCTCTGATCTCACCTCCATCTTCCTTCACGTTATAGAAATTAGAGAGTAACTAGTAGAAGAGAATTTTTAGCTCATAGGTGACTTGTGGGGTTCTTGGTGCTCTCACTTTTGTGATTTTCTTGCAAACATTTCATTACCAACACTATAACATCATCAGAAATGTCTACAGGAAAACCACCTTTCTAGCAACCATATGATCTGAACAAATAAATATATAAATAAACAAAATGTGTGTCCTAAAAAGTTGACAGCACTAATTGACAATGAATTTTCCTTTATATCTTAACTAGAAGTAGATTTTTGACTGTTTTCCAAGGACAGCAGTTTTGTGATGTTTTACATACTTCAGATCAGAAGTGAAATTCTACTGGTTTGCACCACTTCGGGCAAACCGATTTTAATCAGTTCTCCGAACTGGTTACAATCACCACTAGTTGGCCCCACCCACGCCCGGCGGGTCACCTCTCACGGCCGCTCTTTTTGGTGCCCAGAACACTCCTCCTTGCATGGGCTAACAAATGGCCATCAGGAGGTGGTGGCAGACATGCAAATAGATGCCATCGTTGGAGGAAGGAGCGAGTGGAGAGGCCTTTGGATATTTGGCCAGGGATTTTTTTTAAGAGGCTTTTCTTAAAAAAAAAAAAATTTGCAAGCATTTTTTTATCCTGTCTTGCAGTTTGGTGAATGAAGCTACAAAGAGGAGGGAGGATGCTTCCCTCTTACCTGATCTGGCTGTGTGTTTTGTATGTGTGTGTTTTATAAGGAGGCTGCGAAAAGAGAAGGAGGCAGAGGAAACAGTGGCAATGTTGGAAGCGTAGCCCTTGGTTCTGTTGGTGTGGCTTGGTGGGTGTCCTGAGTGACATAGTTAGCCACACCCACTCAGTCACAAGACACCACTACCACCACTAAGCCACACCCACAGAACTGATATGGAAAAAAATTGGATTTCACCCCTGCTCCAGATCCTACTTTCCCAATTCTATTGTTCCTCCATTTCTTTTTTCATTAAACTTTCACAAAAAGTCAATAAATTAATAGAATAAAACTTTAACACATCTTTGAAAATAAATTTTATTCCAATATTTAATACGAATTTATCACCACACTGGATCCACTGGTTGTCACTTAATATCTAATTTTTCATTCAATTCCATTCCTTCAGACTTCATTAAATAGAAAAATACTTTGTTGCAATGGGATATAGTTAGCAATTTCCTATTTACCTAAGGGAAGCCCAGAGGCTATTTGGCTAATGTTCATGTCTTGCACCACCATTTACTATGGATGGTGAGTCCTAACATATTTTCTTTGGCATTTCTTCTTTTTCTGCTTAGTCTCTGCCTCAGTCCAAGTGTGTGGAAAATTGCCATCCTGGATTTGCCAAGCAGGCTCGAGAAGAAGAGCCAATTTGCTGCTATGACTGTATTCCTTGTCCGGAAGGGACTATCTCCACTCAGGAAGGTTAGTGAAACCAAATATAATGACAGTCCTCACAGAACTAGATTCATCCAGGGCATTTTCAGGAAACTGCAAGTTAAAGGATAGGTTAGGGCTCAGTTGTTTCCTTATCTGAAAGGAAGAAGAGCAAAAAGACCACAATGGTGGGGAATGGACAAAATTAGGTGATGTGACAGAATGGGAAAACTTTACTGTTATCAGAGAAAATTTATCTTCTACTTTTTAGTTTGTATGTCTCCTTCAACATTTACCTTGCTAGGAACGTCTGAGTTCTTTGAAATTGGAGAAATTGTCTTATGTCAACCACCTGGAAGGTTAATTTCAATTAATTCTTTACAGATCTTCTCTTGAGGATAACGGAGAAGATGTCACTGGCCCACAATGAGACCGCAGGAAAGTTAGGGTCACCTCATTATACCTATGTTACAATTGTTCCCAATAACTCCCAGATTATTTTCAAGGCTCGCTTTCTCTGACAACAAAAGAAATTTCACAAAATAGGCTTCCTCTGAATCTATATCTAAATCTATCTATATCTATATCTATACCTATACCTATAACTATATTTATATCTATATGTATATCTATCTCTACATCTTCATCATCTATATCATCTATATCAATTATATCATCTATATGATATATATGATATATATTATATATATCTCTATCGCTATCTATATCATCTATATCTATATAAGCAAAAACCACTCACTCACCATCACGAAATCTATAACCATAAAGCCTACAAGCTTGAAATGTTTCATGTATGTTCCTCTTGGGTTCTACGTGCTTGCTTAGAAAGGATTTTTGAAATGACCATCAGATCATTAGTATTTGTTATATTATTATTAACACGCTCTGATGCTAAGGAGTTCTACTCCCCCACTCCCCACTGAAAAGATCTCTGTTGAAACTGACACAGGCGTGGCCAGAGCATGGCCACGCCTGTGTTGTAGCAGAGCATGGCTATTTAGCTAGTTAGTATATTAAGAAGTGCCACCTGGCAGGACTCAGGAAGTTTTACTAGAAAGATTAATTCATTCATTATTTAACTCTAATAATGTACCTTCCTATGACGGATTGGCTCACTACAAAGGAAATCATTTGAGTCCTAAGATTTCTCCAAATTTGTAGAGTATTAGAAGTGTAGCTTTAAAAAAAAAGAAAATTATATTCTTCTTATTTTGTTTCTGTAAAAATGTTAAGAAATTAATCTTGGAAAATGGTCCTGTTATTAATTGTTGTCCCAAGAAGGTATTGCTTGAAAGTGAAAGAATTTTTTTTAATTATTATTATTATTATTTTCTCAGACGCAGAAAAATGCACCAAGTGTCCGGACAATAAATATCCGAATGAGGGCCGAGTCCAATGTATCCTCAAAGATATAACCTTCCTTTCTTATGAAGATTATTTGGGTATCATCCTGGTCTCCTTTTCCCTGCTCTTATTCCTAACCACAGGCGTTATTTTAATCATATTCCTTAAATACCGAGAAACTCCCATTGTCAAAGCGAACAACCGAGATCTTTCTTACATCCTTCTGATCTCCCTCCTACTTTGCTTCTTGTCTTCGTTTCCCTTTATTGGACAACCAAGGAAAGCAACCTGCCTTCTCAGACAAACCATTTTCAGCATTATCTTCTCAGTTGCCATTTCTTCCCTCTTGGCCAAGACAATCACAGTGGTGCTGGCTTTCCTGGCCACAAAACCAGGAAGCCAAGTGAAGAGGTGGTTGGGGAAGAGTTTGGCCAACTCCATCATCCTTTCTTGTTCTGCTGTCCAAATTATCATCTGCTCCATCTGGCTGGGAGTTTCCCCCCCATTCCCTGACTCTGACTCCCACTCTCAGCCTGGAGTGATCATCCTGCAATGTAATGAAGGGTTTGTTGCCATGTTCTACACCACCCTTAGTTATATGGGCTTCTTAGCTGCCATCTGTTTCATTGTAGCTTTCCTAGCTAGAAATCTCCCTAGTACCTTCAATGAAGCCAGGTTGATCACCTTCAGCATGCTGGTCTTCTGCAGTGTCTGGGTGAGTTTTGTGCCCACCTACATGAGCACCAAAGGGAAATACATGGTGGCAGTGCAGGTCTTCTCAATTTTGTCCTCTAGTGCTGGTCTTCTGGGCTGCATCTTCATCCCCAAGTGCTACATTATCATTCTGAGATCAGACCTGAATACAAAGGAACATCTTATGAGTAGAAGAAATGTATAAATCTGAGGGAGATAATTTCAACTCTCAACACATTCCAATACACCAACAGGCCAAGCATAGAAATCGTTCCAAGATGCCTCCATACATGAGCTCAGGTAATGATTTTGGTTGTAATAATTAAAGGGCAGTTGGAAGAGACTGTCCCCCATCCTTATCCAGTAGAACTGCAGTAGTGGCTATAAAGATGGTAACTGAGCTCTTTTGAGCTATCAAAATAAACATATCTGTCCTGTGTCCTGATGCCTGAAATGTTATTCATACACCAAAATATATGAAACCTGACATTTATGCAAAGGGAATGCTGCTCATATTCCAGAAATAATTTTTGGAGTGGGATTCTTTCAAAGTTTCATTATTTTAATTTTCTTATGGATTATTGGCAATTAAGGTTTTCCAATAAAAAGCCCATGATGTAATCTCTGGAAGTCTGCATTGGTTGAATTGGTTTGAGAACCAAACGTAAGAGCACCCCAGGAAATCTTTCCTTGTTTCCCTATCATTTCAACACCTCCAAGATTCCTGAGACAATAGGTTGTTCATATGTTTGTGTGTTTGTGCGTTTGTGTTTCCGGGTAGAGGGGAGATAAAGCAGGACATTGCTGTGCTTGTCAGTCTTGCCTTGAAACACCATCCTTTCCTATCCTGTCCCCATAGAACCTAAATGACTCTTATGTTCCTCGGACATCAAGTCTTGATTCATTTTCTTTGATTTATATCCCAAATTACTTCAGGAGCTCAAAGTAGTGGACATAGTTCTCATTCCTTTTTTCACTCCATCCAATCAGTGTTAGAGATAAAGGGTTACATAATTGTCATGAAAGTCACCTATGAACATGGTGGACTTCAACAGAGTCACTCTATTCCTCATTCAATAACTTGACTGCTGCATCACAGTTGATCTTAACTCTCTCTTAGCAACTGTGGTTTACTTTCTAAGACTCCATAAATTCTTCCTTGACAGCCCATTCTAAAATTTCTTTCCATGTTTTGGATAGATGGGTGGGTTTTAAAGAAAATCTTTCTCTTAAGGTACTCTAACACAGGCCTGCAAAAAAAAAAATTTGAGAGCTGTTTTGGTTATTCCACGTAATCTTTATGTTTTTCGGCACGCTGATTCCGAAAATGACCTCCATTTTGTCATAGAACATCATGTTTCCTGACCATTTAGGTAACTACATTAAATAAGGCAATACCTCAAAATAAATGGAAGTAGACATAAAATTAAAGTTTAGTACAATATTTTCATGAAAATCCTTTTTTGAACTGAAATGAGCTCACCTACACACATTAAACTCATTTCTTCTTCCTTCTGAGGCTCCACTTGGTGCATTTATGCTTTTGTGTAGCATCTGGAATGTCTCTTTGAAGCATCCAACAGTAGTCTGCCATCATTGTAATACTCAATTTTTCCCTGGTATCTCCTATCTATCTCTTTAATGTCTTGGTGGAATCGTCCACCTTGTTCCTCACTCACAGCTCCCAAATTTTCAGGAAAGTAGTCAAGGTGGATTGGATTGGATTTGGATTTATTGGATTTCTATGCCGCCCTATTCCCAGAGGGACTCAGGTGGGACTGGAGGAAATGCACTTTCAAACTCATCAGGCAACTTAAAGTTTGAAAGGCTTTGTAGTGTATCTTTCACTACAAAGATATTTGTAGTGAATATCTTTGTTATTGACTAAAAATGTCTGTACAACTTCTTTAAATGCAATCCACCCTTCTTTTTGAGGATCCGTCATGGTATTGACAAACTCTTGATCAACTATAAGCCTTCTAATGTGTGTTCCGACAAACACACCTTCCTTCAATTTTCCCTCTGACAGGCATGGAAACTTGGTGACCAAGTATTTGACGCATTCTCCATCTCTTGGGAGTAATTTTATGAATTGCGTCATCAATCCCAATTTTATGTGAAGAGGTGGTAGAAAAACTTTATGGGAAGGTACCAAAGTTTCTCGGAGGACATTTTTTTCACCGACTTTTATCACCCTCGGCCAACTCTTCTTGGTCCAGTGATTTTGTTGGTCTCGACTGTCCCATAGACACAGAAAACAAGGGTATTTGGTATTCCCAGCTTGTTGCCTGAGCAGCATGCACAAGACCTTTAAGTCCCCCACACTTGCCAACCATGGTCTTCATATTTAAGTTTACGAAGAACCAATTCCAGGTTCTTGTAGGTTTCCTTCAAGTGTATGGAATGACCTAGGTATGGAAGCGTAAAAACCATTGTGCAGTAAAACTGCTTTGAGACTTCTTTTTGAAGAATCTATAAAAAGACGCCATTGCTCTGAATCATATTGGATTTTAAATTGACCCATCAGACCTTCAACATCGATGCAATAAACCAACTTGTCATCCTGGACAAAGTAAGGAACGGACTCCTTTTCACGATGTCTGAACCATGAAGATGACACTCCTGGCAAAAATAAATTCCTGCTTTTCAGCGGCATGTTTGGGAATATTCAAGTCTCTTACCAAATCATTCATCTCCTCCTGAGAAAACAATTTTGTTCTTGTATCATCTTCAAAGTCAGAACTTGATTCATCATCTGGTTCAGGTATTACTTCACCTTCATTGGAGCTAGGTATCTTTTCCAAGGTAGCAAGGGTCTTGGGTACTGGTATATCTGTGCCATGGAGGATGGGACGAATTGTTGAGTGAAGATTGGGGTATGAAATGGAATGCTTCCATTTGAATTAAACCCTTTCACATCGCATGAGCAAAAGTAACAGTCATCACTATGGTTCTTTTGCTCTCACCATACCATAGGAATCCCATAACGGAAAGGTTTTTTCTAATCCTTGAAAGAGTTTTGGAGGTCCTCAACACACCATTTGCACACTTTATGAGGCGCCCAAACTTTATCTTGATCTCCAATTTTTAGTCCAAAGTATGCAAAATATACTTTGTTCACAAAGTCTGTAATATTCTGCTGTTGCTTCCACACTGTTTGAAACAGAATGCAACAGATGAAACAGAATTATTTAATACACTTTCGTGGAGCCATAACATAACAGTTGAAGAATGACGAGCTAACATGAATTGCGATGAAAAAGTATGAACAGCCTAGAACCAAGAACCTGATGATGATTCATGCACAAGTGTGCAGGAGAGAGCAGCTCTGTGTCTGTACACAAGATGTCACAGTACTGGCCATGCCCCCTGCACTGACCGGAGATGCTGCTATCTGCCCTGTGCTCCCTCCCACTGGATTCTTCAGGAAAGATTAACCCCTTCTACCATTAGAAGCACAGACTTAAAACTAACTTAGCTTATGTATATATTGCTGACCATAGATTTACAGTGCTATATTTTTTTACATAACTTGGACATAACCTCTTTAAGTTTTTTTTTGGCATTTTATATCTTAAATGCACTTATGAGGAATTAATTAATAGTAAATTTGGTTAAAAATTCATAATATAAAAAATACCAAAAATTAAAAACAAATTGATAGATTTGAAGACAATTTTGCATGTTGTGGCAAATCAGGATGTCTAGGAGTTTTTCCAATATTTTATTTGTTTTCAGCACACCAAAATACATGGAAATTAGATGAAAATAATCAAACAGCTTTTTAGTTGCAGACCTGTTTATAAAATTGCTTCTGTTGCTTACCCAAATTTCTGCAATGACACTGAAACCACTAGGCATTTTCAAGGAGTGGGACAGTGTTTGGGCTTGGTTTACCAGAACCTATTCCCAGTTTGGTAGCCAATCAAAGGTTACAAGGTTAGCTGGACCCCTGCATAGCCCCCTGAGAGTCTGACAACCAATAGGATACATTTCTTGCAAGGCCAAAGAAAGGGCATAAATATCTCACTCTCCATTCCATGTGGTCTTCTACCAGAATCACACGCGCTTGGTGGTTCTGGTTCACCATTAAACCATCCTTCCAAGCAGCCTCCATGTTTCCAGTGTCTTTCTTCCTTCAACATTGGAGACTCTGGTTGCTGCCTGGCACTCGGCAGCATCGGAGACCCTTGACCGGATTGCGCCACTATGGCCCCTCCGAGGCGGCGGATCCCGGAGGCCTCCTTGGTTCACCGAGGAGCTCCGGGAGAGGAAGCGCCGGAGGAGACGCCTAGAGCACCTATGGAGGTCCGATAAGTCCGAATCGAACCGAGCACTCTTAACAACTTGCACCAAGGAGTACATCAGGGCACTTAGGGCAGCAAAAAGATCTTATATTGCCACCTTGGTTGCGTCCGCTGAGTCCCGCCCAGCCGCCCTGTTTAGGATAACCCATTCCCTCCTAAATAGGAGGGATACGGGGGAACCCTTGCAGGGTAGGGCTGAGGATTATGTCCAATTCTTAGCGGACAAAGTTGCTCGGTTTCGGTCGGATTTGGACTCCACCTCTGCAGATCCAGCCGAGGCACAAGAGGATGAATTGGTAGACCACCCCTGGGTTGAGTTTCAGGATGTTGCCCCTGGGGACGTGGACAAGGCCATGAGAGCTGTGAGTGCCTCCACCTGTGTACTGGACCCGTGTCCCTCCTGGCTGGTTGCCAACAGCAGTGAGGTGACACGAGGCTGGATCCAGGCGGTTGTCACCACCTCTCTTCGGGATGGGCACTTCCCCGCCGCACTTAAAGCGGCGGTGGTGAGACCCCTCCTGAAGAAGCCATCTTTGGATCCAGCTGTTCTCAACAATTATCGTCCAGTCTCCAACCTCCCCTTTGTAGGGAAGGTTGTTGAGAAGGTGGTGGCCTTCCAGCTTCAACGGTCCTTGGAGGAAGCCAGTTACCTTGACCCCTTCCAGTCGGGCTTCAGACCTGATTACAGCACAGAAACCACTTTGGTCGCATTGACCGATAATCTCTGGAGAGCCAGGGATGGAGGCCATGCCTCCATTCTGGTTCTCCTTGACCTCTTGGCGGCTTTCGATACCATCGACCATGGTATCCTTCTGCGACGACTGCGGGAGGTGGGGGTGGGAGGCACTGTTTTGCAGTGGTTCTCCTCCTACCTCTCGGACAGGTCGCAGTCGGTGTTAGTTGGGGGGCAGAGATCGACCCCTAGGCCCCTAACATACGGGGTGCCGCAGGGTTCGGTCTTATCCCCCCTACTATTTAACATCTACATGAAACCGCTGGGCGAGATCATTCGGAGGCACGGGATAAGATACCATCAATATGCGGACGATACCCAGTTGTATCTGTCCGCCCCGTGCCAACTCAATGAAGTGGTGGACGTGATGAACCAGGGTCTTGAAGCCGTTAGGGACTGGATGAGGGCTAACAAGCTTGTACTCAACCCGGAGAAGACCGAGTGGCTGTTGTGTTTCCCTCCCAATAATTCGGCTAGTATTCCATCACTCAGGCTGGGGGGTCAAACTCTATACCCCTCAGACAGGGTTCGCAACTTGGGAGTCCTCCTGGACCCACAGCTGACCTTCGACCATCATCTGATGGCTGTGACCAGGGGGGCATTTGCCCAGGTTCGCCTGGTGCGCCAGTTGCGACCCTACCTGAACCGGGAGGCTCTCACAACAGTCACTCGGGCCCTTGTGACCTCTTGGCTGGAATATTGCAACGTGCTCTACATGGGGCTGCCCTTGAAGAGCATCCAGCGACTTCAGCTAGTCCAGAATGCGGCCGCGCGAGTGATTGTGGGTGCACCTCGGTTCGCCCACATAACACCTATCCTCCGCGAGCTGCGCTGGCTACCTGTTGATCTCCGGGTGCGCTTCAAGGTGCTACTTACCACCCATAAAGCCCTTCATGGTAGTGGATCTGCGTACTTGAGAGACCGCCTCCTGCCAATTACCTCCTTGCGACCTATTAGATCGCATAGATTAGGCCTCCTCCGAGTTCCATCCGCCAGTCAGTGTCGACTGGCAACCACACGGAGGAGAGCCTTTTCAGTAGTAGCTCCGACCCTTTGGAACGATCTCCCCGTGGAGATTCGTACCCTCACCACCGTCCAGACCTTCCACACAGCCCTCAAGTCCTGGCTATCCCGTCAGGCCTGGGGATAAAGATCGTAATCTGTCCCCACCCGAATGATGAATGAATGTTGTGTACTATTTTTACTTATGTATTGTTTATGTTTACTGTTTTGTACCCCCCTCCCTATATTTTGTAAGTCGCCCTGAGTCCCCTCAGGGAAAAGGGTGGCCTATAAATAATAATAAAACTAAAACTAAACTAAACTAAAAACATTGATTTTTTCCAACACCCTCACTGACAGAACAATGAACCACTGCTAGAGCCATCACGGACCACTCACTGGACCACTTGAACAAGCTAGGAGGGGCATGGATCTAAACAGCAGATGACCAAACTCAGAGGCCTAAGCACCCTGCCCACTTTCTGTTAGTCAACAGGTTCAAACTGTTGCCATATTACTAGGCAAGATCTGTCCCCAAACATCTCTTCTGAACCTGCGACAAGAGGAGCATCCAAGTGTGAGCAAATCTAAGTGACTGCCCAAGAGATGCTGAATAAATTCCTCCCCAAAACTCTGCAAGAGGTTCTCTGATCTCTCTCTATCAAAGATGGCTTCTATCACCTTGCATAGGTCTCTCATGGATGTGATCCTATCTAATGCTTCAACCACCTCCTTAAGAGCCAAGGTGGCGCAGTGGTTAAATGCAGCACTGCAGGCTACTGCTAGATCAGCAGGTCAGCGGTTCAAATCTCACCGGCTCAGGGTTGACTCAGCCTTCCATCCTTCCGAGGTGGGTAAAATGAGGACCCAGATTGTTGGGGGCAATATGCTGACTCTCTGTAAACCGCTTAGAGAGGCCTGTAAGGCCTATGAAGCGGTATATAAGTCTACTGCTATTGCTATTGCTATTGCTATTCCAAGTAGTGACCAAAGTTTCAGATGGATCATCCATCACTAGAGATGGGTATCATCAGCAAATAGCAGTATCAAACACCATGGATCAGGGATGACCTTCCGCAGAAACCTCTATTAATGTTGAAAAGCATAGAAGTGTTGTGGCCCACCAGAAGCCAGCAGATCTGGCAATGGAGTCAGACAGTGAGGAGGTTGGGGAGGAACATGGGCCAGTCCTGGGGGTTGAAGAAAGCTCAGACGAGGGCTCTGTGTCGGAGGCAGACAGGGCGTTAAACAGCAGTGAGACAGAAGAACAGCTGGAGCCTGTTCCCAGTGTGTGCATGTGCAGAGTTGCCAGAAGACAAGAACAACAAAGAAAGCAGGATTGACGTAGGAGTAAAGCCACACTTTGGAGGTCATTGGCCCCTCCAATAAGAAACAAAAGAGGAACAAATGGGGGGGTGGGATTTTGCAGGAAACAATTCGTTCATTTGGTCATGTCAAGAGTGGAAAGTTCTGTTTGTAACTGTAAGAGACTCTGTGCCGTGTTTGGCCTTGCCCTGCATTTGGAGATTAGTTATTTGGCAGCTCGCCAAATGAGATAAGGTTCGTATTTGATAAACATTTCTCTGAAAGACTGCTAAGCCTTGCAGACTGTGAATGAAAGGAATCAGTTGTTATAAAAGGGGTTTGGCCAGGACCAAGATTTCACTTCTTGCTGTTTAAGGAAGCCTGGGTCAGAACAAGAAGAGAACACATCATCAAGAAGGCTATCAGAAGATATTTACCCAGAGATTAAACTCTTGTCTTCAATGTTTGTCTGTTTGCTTATCAAATTTCCTACATTTCCTACCAATATAATCACATGTCACAATAGGAAGGCTAAGACCCTTTGCTGAACAGCGGGAAAAAAAAATCTTTGGTTTTTCACAAACATGCTGTTCTCCAACTGCAGCTCTGCAAATGTAGCCCTAAAACATTGTTACAGCTCCAAAATAAGAGAATAGGCGATACATATCTGGAATGATAATTATGTAGAGATTTGTGTTAGAAATATGGAAACAATAATTATGAACATGATGCTGTAAACTAGGAGATATAATAGTATGTATAATGTAAAAAACTGTGGATACAACCGGTATATCACTATTGCAAAGTAAAACTGTGATGTAAAATGAAGAAAACTGTAAAATAAAAATACTTCTTAAAAAGGTCCATACCTCTGGGTTATCTTTCACAGCAGTATCCAGGGACAAGAGGCCATTTTGAAAGACAAAGATATTGAATTATCTTCTACAGCTTGACTTTCTGAACATGTCCTGACAAAGACTACAATTACTACAGAACAGTGCTCCCAGGGGTAAAGCTGTGATTCTTCTGTAGCATATTTTTAATCTATAAATGAAGCACTTGAAGAAGTTCAGGATTACAAGAAGAGAAGTTGTGTCTCGTAATTTTCACCAATGTAGTCTTTGAGATTTCTTCTCTACAATTCCAGTGATTGCATTCATGTAAACACCAAATATATGGAAGCGATCTTGTGTCAGAAAAGGATAAATGCCTCAGATAACACTCTCTTTGGAACAAGTTTTGGGACAGGTAGGAGGTGTGCTCTGAAAGTACTTTCTCTTTTTTTCCAGATGAAATTTGGTTTCTCTCTGTCTGATTCAGAAAAGCCACTGGCGTTTTTATCTTGTTAACAGTCCTTTAAATTCCTCTAACTCTTCTTGTTATTATCTAGGAACAGCAAAGGGATTAATTCATCTCTATTTACTATGGATCTCCTCCTTCCACTTCTGAAGCTGCTAATGTCCCGGCCTATCTCTGGGAATCTTCCAATCAAGTGCCCACTGGAACAGCAAGAAGGAGAAAAACCATGGAGCTATTACAGACCAGGAGACCACCTCATTAGTATAGTCATCACTGCAACAGAAATATCACATACAATATTGCTTTTCAACAAGGCTCCTTATAATCAGTCTGACTTGTAAGTAATACAGTGTGATGAATGTGTGAATTCTTTTATTTTGGAGCTGTAACACTGTTTTTCATTTCTTCTTATTTCATTTGCTCCTGTAGTGCAAGACCTGTCCATTTTCATTTTTGACTTCTCCTCTTTGTCTTATTTTGTGGAAAATACTCAAATCTAAAAATGGGGTAGAAAGAAAAAATGAAAGACATCCAGATTATCTTACTCTCCCTTCCAATCCATGCCTTTTGTTTCCATAGTTTTCTAACCCATCACTGGTATTCATTTCCCAATCCTTATAGGAATAGACAATTTATTTTTAGAATGGATTGTCTGGGTCACTTATCAAAAATCCTCTTCCATTTATGATGGTTTTCTTTGAATGATTTAACCATTTCGCAATGGTTCCTGGCCTGAGGAAAATTGGTACTGCTACATATTATGGCGGATTTGTGATATTTAGCCCTGGTGGGTAACGATCTCCATCTTCTCTTACTAACAAACATTAACATTAAATGTTGATGTGTGACAATAGTTTGCCACTGGTTTTGGATCAATACTGGCTTTAGATTCAATAGGTTTGTGGGAAAAGATAATGTGTTAAATAGAAAAAAATATTTTGTTATTTCTGTTGATTATGTTGATATTAACATGAGCATTTTTTACACCAGTTTATCTTATGATAAGTCAAGAATAGTATACTTCATTTTCAATATTCAAGTTGTCAATAAAACTCCTCAGCTCTTACACAATTTGACACTTGGCTACAACATCCATGACAATTATTTGAACACACTTGGCACTTCAGATGCCTTGCTGGACATACTCTCTACAGGGGAAGCCAATGTTCCCAACTACAGCTGTGGAAGGAAGGATAACCTGTTGACTCTGGTTGATGGAGCCGAAAGGGACATCTCTATCCAGATGTCAACATTAGTCAGTCTCTACAAAGTTTCACAGGTTTGTATGTATATTTCTCTTTCTGGTAAATTGAGTAGAGTGGTAGTAGGTGAGTGATAGATCGAACCATATCTTGTCTATATGAATTGTCTATGGAGGGAGCAAGGATCAAAACAGGCATATCCTCTCATAACAACATTCTTATTGTTTTGGAGGCTTTAATTATAGACCTGTGAAGTGAGCAGAGGCTTTGTATTCAGTTAAAAGTAACTTCTGGGCAACAGGAAATAAAAAGCAGTGATAGAAAGCTCATGTTTTCCACATGATCTTAGACAAAATAATCACAATTTCAATTTTTCAGATTCATGAAAAGAATCCAAATGGATTATCTTATCTAGTATTGGTGAATCATATACTGTATGCCTTTGACTGCATTGTTTTATTGCTTTTTCAGATTAATCTTGAAATTGCTTCAGAGGCTCTGAGTGAAAAAAGTCAGTTCCCTTTCTTCCACCGGACGTTCCTCAAAGAAGGTTTTCAGTACCCAGGAATTGTCCAACTTCTCCTCCATTTCAGATGGACCCTGATTGGTCTCTTTGCTTCAGATACAGAGAAAGGAGATAATTTCATGAGGACTTTTATTCCTTTGCTTGTCAGGAATGAAATTTGTGTTGTTATATCGCAACAATTCTCAGCAACCACACCCACAAAATCCTTCAGGGAAGCCATGTCTAAGTGGAGACAAGTCAATGTCTTTGTTCATTTTGCAGAATATGATCCCATTTTTGACAGAATCCTTCCTTTCCATTTAACCCTTGAAGGTTTGCCAGGACCCATTGAAGGGAAAGTCTGGATCATGACAGGTTTGGGCATGTATGAAATAAAAAAGCACAGACTGCTCAAATACATCCATAGTATTTGGAATAATTTTTTTCTGTCAAATGAAAGGCCAAAAGATGATGCCTTTAAGCCCTATCTCTTTCTAAACCCTCAGTTTGAAGATCAGTCTTTTGAATGTTCGCTTTCAAAGCACATCTTTTCTATCAAAGGTCGGAGACAATGCACTCAGAAAACACCTCTGGGATCTCAAAAGAAAGGGAGCAAGTTCCAGATCCCAAATGATGAACATTATTACAGTTTCATTAAGACTCTGGCCCATGCCTTGAATGCTGCATATTCCTCCAATTCCAGGAGGAAAAGGAAGGAAGGGGACAAGAGTTTGGGCACTTCAAGACTGCAGCCATGGCAGGTGGGATACATTCCATTGGACAATACAAAGAAGAAGGAGGAGAACCTTCTCAATGTACTTGTACTAAAAAAGGCCAAACAATTTGGCCAATCTCATCACCTGGATTTGTGATTACCCTCATAGAATTTTAACTTTAAAAATTTGAAGGTGAATGTGAGGCCATCTATCCCAACCTTTCTGTCTTAACTGGAATTTCAGTTAAAGTTTTCTTGACTAATTGCTACTCTATATTTGCATTAAGGCATTTAGTGAAGGGAAGATTGAACTTCTCTATTTTACCAGCTCAGTTCTAAAATTGTTCCTCTTTCTAGAATCTTGTTACCCTCAGATTCAAACAGAATTTCCTCTCTTGTGACTGAGTCCACTTGACCATGTCTGAATAACAAAGATAAGAGTTTAGAGTGGCAACTTTCTTTTAAAAATCCATGCTTTCTGGTAATCAGCTTGTAGATTTCAAGGAGTTATGAATAATCTCTCCTTTCTGTTCGTTTTGACACCTGTTCCCGGTTATTGACCAAATATTTGAATTTTATTTTGTCAATATAAATTCTGTCAATATATGTTTGAAAACTGTTTTCCTTTACTGATGAAGATAGGGGTGAAACATTTTTTCCCAATTAAGCATATTTTGAACTTAGAGAACTTTATTTGCAAGTTAGAGAGTTGTATAAGAAAGGATCAAGTGTGAAAATATCATATGGGATAGGAAACCAAAGCTTTAGCTTTTAAAATTCCTGGATGTTTCCATTCTAGTTTCACCCGTTTCTAGAGAAGAATGAGTTTTGTAATCTTTCCTACTTTAAACTCTACATGGACCAAAATGGAGATGTAGCAGCAGATCTGGGCATCATGAGCTTGTTGGTTCTCTTGGAAAAGGATCCCATCGGACTGAAACTGGGGACTTTTGAAAGACAGAGACTTAGGTTCTACCCAAATGTTGTGTCAGAGCTAAAGTTGCGCAACAAAGTGAGTGAAATTTTGGCATCTTTTCTCTGTTTTCAAAGCTTTAGCATCCCTTTCAAGTGGGCTAAGCTCACAGGGACCATGGTGGATTACTTCACTGAGAATTGAATGTGGGGAATAGGAAACATAGTTTCTCTATACTGCTTGGGAGGCTTCACAACTATCCATGAAGATGCTATAAAATGGAAGACATCATTCAGCCATGTTCAATACCATGTTTTCCCCAAAATAAGACATGGTCTTATTTTCTATTGACCTCTGAAATAAGCAGTTGGCCTCAGCCTGCAGATTAGCTGATCCAGAGAGGGTCGGAAGTTCTATCTCTGCCTCTGTCTCATGATCTCACCTCCATCTGCCTTCACATTATAGAAACTAGAGAGTCACTGGTAGAAGAGAATTTTTAGCTCATAGGTGAACTGTGGGGTTCTTTTATTTTAACTCTCAAGAGTTTATTAGCTTTAGTTAGAACAGTTGACATTAGAATTTTCTATATATCAAAGTAAACAACAGACCGGTATCTACAGTACCCATACTCAATGCTCCAACATTAAATCCAATCAATCACATAGAGCTGAAAGGGACCTTGGTGGTCTTCTAGTCCAACCCTGTTCAAGCAGGAGACCCTGTACTATTTCAAACAGGTGGATCCATTACAATACCCACGTTCACTTTTAGTTCCATTGTTAACAATTGCTATTTAGCTTTCCCAGTTTTAAGTCCCTGCTCTTCTCTTTGTTGCCCACATATACCATAGGTTCCAGCTAAGATAATGTTCTGTTTCTCCTCTGTCCCTCAGCCAACTCATCATTCTGTCCATTCCTGCACACTCATAAATCTTTTCAATTACGGCATCTTCTGGTGGTATGATAGTAGATTTCCAAAATAGTGCATAGGTTATTCTTGCGGCCACAATTATATGTAGGCTCAAATGCCATATAGATTTACTCATGTTTTCTGGTTTTATGCTTAGTAAAAAAAGTCTCGGGTTTCCATTCCATACTTGCCCCAGTAACCTCTTTTAGCCAGTTTTGAATCCTTCTCCAGTATTTCGTGGCCTCAATACAGGTCCACCAAATATGGTAGAATGTGCCATCCCTTCTTCCACATTTCCAATACAGTGGGGATAACCCAGGAAACATTTTGGCTAACCTCATTGGGGGAAAGTGCCATCTATAAACCATCTTGTATATATTTTATTTTCATTTTTTGACTGCCTTTTCTAGTTCATCTATTGTTATCTTTTGGTTTAGTACCCCTTTCACTTCATTTGAAATCTTAGGTACATTTGCATTATCTAAGAATTCCTTAATTTGGTCCTCAGAAATTTCCTCTCTACTATATAGTTGCTGAAAAAAACCTTGAATAATTTCCTGTTTCTCCCCCTTGGTTTCTACTAATTCCCCTTTACTATTCTGCAGTTGTGCTAAACGTCTGCTCTCTCTTTCTTTCCGAAGTCTATATGAGAGGCAACGGCCCAGTTTGTTAGCATGCTCAAAAATGTTTTGCTTAATCCCCCTAAGTTTCCGAGCAACATCCTCCTTGTCTAGAAGAGATATCCCGTTCTTAACTATAGCTATTTCTTCTTTTTTCTTATCATCTAACAGGCAAGGCTTTTTCTACCACCTCCAATTTGGCTACTCATCTTGCCCTCTCTTCTAATTTTTTCCTCTGTGTGCCTATTGTATATTTAATGGCTAGGCCCCTCATAAAGGCCTTTTTGACTATTTTCCAAGGACAGCAGTTTTGTGATGTTTTATATACTTCAGATCAGAAGTGAAATTCTACTGGTTTGCACCACTTTGGGCAAACCAATTTTAATCAGTTCTTTGAGCTGGTTACAATCACCATTAGTTGGCCGCACCCATGGCACCTGGTCACTTCTCAGGACTGCTCTTTTCTGTGCCCAGAACACTCCCCCTTGCTTGGGATAACAAATGGCCATCAGGAAGTGGGGTCAGACATGCAAATAGATGCCATTGTTGGAGGAAGGAGTGAGTGGAGAGGTCTTTGGATTTTTGGCATGGGATTTTTTTTAAGAGGCTTTAAAAAAAAAAGGTTTTGCAAGCATTTATTTATCCTGTCTTGCAGTTTGGTGACTGAAGCTTCAAAGAGGATGGAGGATGCTTCCTTTTTACCTGATCTGCCTGTGTGTTTTGTATGTGTGTGTTTTAAAAGGAGTCTGTGAAAAGAGAAGGAGGCAGAGGAAATAGTGGCAATGTTGGAAGTGTAGCTCTTGGTTGGGTGGGTGTGGCTTGGTGGGTGACCTGAGTGACACAGTTAGCCACACCCACTCAGTCACAAGACACCACCACAAAGCCACACCCACAGAACCGGTATGAAAAAAAAATGGATTCCACCCCTTCTCCAGATCCTACTTTCCCAATTCTATTGTTCCTCCATTTCTTTTTTCATTAAACTTTCACAAAAAGTTAATAAATCTAATAGAATAAAACTTTAACACATCTTTAAAAATAAATTTTATTCCAATATTTAATACGAATTTATCACCACACTGGATCCACTTGTCACTTAATATCTAATTTTTCATTCAATTCTATTCCTTCAGACTTCATTAAATAGAAAAATACTTTATTGCAATGGGATATAGTTAGCAATTTCCTATTTACCTAAATGAAGCCCAGAGGCTATTTGGCTAATGTTCATGTCTTGCACCACCATTTTCTATGCATGGTGAGTCCTAACATATTTTCTTTGGCATTTCTTCTTTTTCTGTTTAGTCTCTGCCTCAGTCCAAGTGTGTGGAAAATTGCCATCCTGGATTTGCCAAGCAGGCTCGAGAAGAAGAGCCAATTTGCTGCTATGACTGTATTCCTTGTCCAGAAGGGACTATCTCCACTCAGGAAGGTTAGTGTCACCAAATATAATGACAGTCCTCGCAGAACTAGATTCATCCAGGGCATTTTCAAATGCAAATTAAAAGATAGGTTGAAGCTCAGTTGATTTCTTCTTCCTTATCTGAAAAGAAGAAGAGCAAAAAGACCACAAAGGTGGGGAATGGACAAAACTAGGTGGTGTGACAGAATGGGAAAACTTTACTGTTATCAGAGAAAAATTATCTTCTACTTTTTAGTTTGTATGTCTCCTTCAACATTTACCTTGCTAGGAACATCTGAGTTCTTTGAAATTGGAGAAATTGTCTTATGTCAACCACCTGGAAGGTTAATTTCAATCAATTCTATACAGATATTCTCTTGATGATAACAGAGAAGGTGTCACTGGCCCCCAATGAGGCTGCAGGAAAGTTAGGGTCACCTCATTATACCCATGTTACAATTGTTCCCAATAATGTTCCCAGATTATTTTTAAGGCTCGCTTTCTCTGACAACCAAAGAAATTTCACAAGATAGGCTTCCTCTGAATCTATATCTATATCTATATCTACATCTCTTTATCTCTATCTCTATCTCTATCTCTATCTCTATCTCTATCTCTATCTCTATCTCTATCTCTATCTCTATCTCTATCTCTATCTCTATCTCTATCTCTATCTCTATCTCTATCTCTCTCTCTCTCTCTCTCTCTCTCTCTCTCTCTCTCTCTCTCTCTCTCTCTCTCTCTCTATCTATCTCTATCTCTATCTCTATCTCTATCTCTATCTCTATCTCTATCTCTATCTCTATCTCTATCTCTATATCAGCGAAAACCACTCACGCTCCATCACGAAATCTCCAGAAACATAAAGTCTACAAGCTTGAAATGTTGCACGCATGTTCCTCTTGGCTTCTAGGTGCTTGCTTAGAAAGGATTTTTGAAATGACCATCAGATCATTAGTATTTGTTATATTATTATAAACACGCTCTGATGCTAAGGAGTTCTACTCTCCCCTCCCCAACTGAAACAATCTTTGTTCAAACTGCCACAGGCATGGCCAGCGCATGACTGGGAATTTGGAGAGGGAGGGAGAAAAGGGGATAAGATAGGACAGGTTTCTATGGGCAGGATTCTGTGGGGCACGCCTGAGGGAGAGAAGGGGGTAGGATAGAGGAGGCTTCTGTGGGACAAGCCTGAGGGAGGGAAGGGAAGAGAAGAGGCCAATCATAACTACTTATTAGGTTTCAAGCTGTAAGTATCAATTTATCAAGCCCAGTCACATAGTTTCATAGCAGAGCATGGGTATTCAGCTAATTAGTATTTAAGAAGTGCCACCTGGCAGGACTCAGGAAGTTTTTCTAGAAAGATTCATTCATTTATTATTTAGCTCTAATAATGTAGCTTCCTATGAAGAATCCGCTCACTACAAAGGAAATCATTTGAGTCCTAAGCTTTCTCTAATTTCGTAGAGTACTAGTAGTATAGCTTTTTAAAAAAAGAAAATTATATACTTCTTATTTTGTTTCTGTAAAAATGTTAAGAAATTAATCTTGGAAAATGGTCCTGTTATTAATTGTTGTCCCAAGAAGGTATTGCTTGAAAGTGAATGGATGGAATATTTAAGGACTTTTTAAATTATTATTATTATTATTTTCTCAGATGCAGAAAAATGCACCAAGTGTCTGGACAATAAATACCCGAATGAGGGCCGAGTTCAATGTATCCTCAAAGATATAACCTTCCTTTCTTATGAAGATTATTTGGGTATCATCCTGGTCTCCTTTTCCCTGCTCTTATTCCTAACCACAGGCTTTATTTTAATCATATTCCTTAAATACCGAGAAACTCCCATTGTCAAAGCTAACAACCGAGATCTTTCTTACATCCTTCTGGTCTCCCTCCTACTTTGCTTCTTGTCTTCGTTTCCCTTTATTGGCCAACCAAGGAAAGCAACCTGCCTTCTCAGACAAACCATTTTCAGCATCATCTTCTCAGTTGCCATTTCTTCCCTCTTAGCCAAGACAATCACAGTGGTGCTGGCTTTCCTGGCCACAAAACCAGGAAGCCAAGTGAAGAGATGGTTGGGGAAGAGCTTGGCCAACTCCGTCATCCTTTCTTGTTCTGCTGTCCAAATTATCATCTGCTCCATCTGGCTGGGAGTTTCCCCCCCATTCCCTGACTCTGACTCCCACTCTCAGCCTGGAGTGATCATCCTGCAATGTAATGAAGGGTTTGTTGCCATGTTCTACACCACCCTGAGTTATATGGGCTTCTTAGCTGCCATCTGTTTCATTGTAGCTTTCCTAGCCAGAAATCTCCCTAGTACCTTCAATGAAGCCAGGTTGATCACTTTCAGCATGCTGGTCTTCTGCAGTGTCTGGGTGAGTTTTGTGCCCACCTACCTGAGCACCAAAGGTAAATACATGGTGGCAGTGCAGGTCTTCTCAATTTTGTCCTCTAGTGCTGGTCTTCTGGGCTGTATCTTCATCCCCAAGTGCTACATTATCATTCTGAGATCAGACCTGAATACAAAGGAACATCTTATGAGTAGAAGAAATGCATAAATCTGAGGGAGATAATTTCCACTCTCAACACAATCCAATACACCAACAGGCCAAGCATGGAAATCATTCCAAGATGCCTCCATACATGAGCTCAGGTAATGATTTTGGTTGTAATAATTAAAGGGCAGTTGGAAGAGACTGTCCCCCATCCTTATCCAGTAGAACTGCAGTGGTGGCTATAAAGATGGTAACTGAGCTCTTTTGAGCTATCAAAATAAACATATCTGTCCTGTGTCCTGATGCCTGAAATGTTACTCATACACCAAAATATATGAAACCTGACATTTATGCTCATATTCCAGAAATAATTTTTGGAGTGGGATTCTTTCAAAGTTTCATTACTTTAATTTTCTTATGGATTATTGGCAATTAAGGTTTTCCAATAAAAAGCCCATGATGTAATCTCTGGAAGTCTGTATTGGTTGAATTGGTTTGAGAACGAAAAGTAAGAGCACCCCAGGAAATCTTTCCTTGTTTCCCTATCATTTCATCACCTCCAAGATCCCTGAGACAATAGGATGTCCATATGTTTGTGTGTCTGTGTGTCTGTGTATTTGTGTTTCAGGATAGAGGGGAGATAAATCAGGACATTGCTGTGCTTGACAGTCTTGCCTTGAAACGCCATCCTTTCCTATCCTGTCCCCATAGAACCTAAATGACTCTTATGTTCCTCGGACATCAAGTCTTGATTCATTTTCTTTGATTTATATCCCAAATTACTTCAGGAGCTCAAAGTAGTGGACATAGTTCTCATTCCTCTTTTCACTCCATCCAATCAGTGTTAGAGATAAAGGGTTACATAATTGTCATGAAAGTCACCTATGAACATGGTGGACTTCAACAGAGTCACTCTATTCCTCATCCAATAACTTGACTGCTGCATCACAGTTGATCTTAACTCTCTCTTAGCAACTGTGGTTTACTTTCTAAGACTCCATAAATTCTTCCTTGACAGCCCATTCTAAAATTTCTTTCTATGTTTTGGATAGATGGGTGGGTTTTGAAGAAAATAAGTTTCTCTTAAGGTACTCTAATTTATAAAATTGCTTCTGTTGCTTACCCCAAATTCTGCAATGACATTGAAACCACTAGGCATTTTCAAGGAGTTGGCACAGTGTTTGGGCTTGGTTTACCAGAACTTGTTCCCAGTTTTGTAGCCAATCAAAGGTTACAAGGTTAGCTGGACCCTTGCATAGTCCCCTGAGTGTCTGACAACCAATAGGATACATTTCTTGCAAGGCCAAAGAGAGGGTATAAATATCTCACTTTCCATTCCATGTGGTCTTCTACCAGAATCACACGTGCTTGGTAGTTCTGGTTCACCATTAAACCATCCTTCCAAGCAGCCTCCATGTTTCCAGTGTTTTTCTTCCTTCAACATTGATTTTTTTCCAACACCCTCACTGACAGGACAATGAACCACTGCTAGAAGCCCTCACAGAACACTCACCGGATCACTTGAACAAGCTAGGAGTGGCAATGATCTAAACAGCAGATGACCTAACTCAGAGGCCTAAGGACCCTGCCCACTTCCTGTTAGCCAATAGGTTCAAACTGTTCCCATATTACTAGGCAAGATCTGTCCCCAACTATCTCCTCTGAACCAGCGACCAGACTGGCATCCAAGTGTGAGGAAATCTAAGTGACTGCCCAACAGATGCTGAATAAATTCCTCCCAAAAACTCTGCAAGAGGTTCTCTGATCTCTCTCTATCCAAGATGGCTTCTATCACCTTGCATAGGTCCATGGGATGACTATCTATGGATGGAATAAGGGTAGAGTAGTATTGGGTTATTGCTTCCCTTACTGCCACATGGTAGACCTTAATAGCAGCTTTAATGAACATTTGGTCAAATTTGTCTTTCATTGACCACCAGCAATACTCCAGATATGTCTTATTTTATTTCCCTCAAATCCTACTAGATCCACTGAGAATGATGAAATTCCCAAGTGGGGAGACTCTCATGGAGGCGATCCTATCTAATGCCTCATCCACTTCCTTTATTCCAAGTAGTGACCAAGGTTTCAGATGGATCATCCATCACTAGAGATGGGGATCATTGGCAAATAGCAGTATCAAACACCATGGATCAGGGATGACCTTCCACAGAAACCACTATTAATGATGAAAAGCATAGAAGTGTTGTGGCCCGCCAGCAGCCAGCAGATCTGGCAACAGAGTCAGACAGTGGGGAGGTTGGGGAGGAACATGGGCCAGTCCTGGGGGGGTTGAAGAAAGCTCAGACGAGGGCTCTGTGTTGGAGGCAGACAGGGCGTTAAACAGCAGTGAGACAGAAGAACAGCTGGAGCCTGTTCCCAGTGTGTGCATGTGCAGAGTTGCCAGAAGACAAGAACAACAAAGAAAGCAGGGTTGGCTTAGGAGTAAAGCCACACTTTGGAGGTGGTTGCCCCTCCGGTAAGAAACAAAAGAGGAACAAATGGGGGGTGGGATTGTGCAGGAAACAATTCATTCATTTGGTCATGTCAAGAGTGGAAAGTTCTGTTTGTAACTGTAAGATACTCGGTGCTGTGTTTGGCCTTGCCCTACATTTGGAGATTAGTTATTTGGCAGCTCGCCAAATGAGATATGGTTCATATTTGATAAACATTTCTCTAAAAGACTGCTAAGCCTTGCAGACTGTGAATGAAAGGAATCAGTTGTTATTTACAGTCGTGTAAATAAAAGGGGTTTGGCCAGGACCAAGATTCCGCTTCTTGCTGTTTACGGAAGCCTGGGTCAGAACAAGAAGAGAACACATCATCAAGAAGCCTATCAGAAGATATTCACCCAGAGATTAAACTCTTGTCTTCAATGTTTGTTTGTTTGCTTATCAAATTTCCTATATTTCCTACCAATATAATCACATGTCACAATAGGAAGGCTAAGACCCTTTGCTGAATAGCAAAATAAATAAATAAATAAATAAAAATCTTTGTTTTTTTACAAGCATGCTATTCTCCAACTGCAGCTCTGCCAATGTAGCCCTAAAGGGTTTTGTCAGCCTCAGGAGATACATATCTGGAATGATAATTATGTAGAGATTTGTGTTAGAAATATGGAAACAATAATTACGAACATGATGCTGTAAACTAGGAGATATAATAGTATGTATAATGTAAAAAACTGTGGATATAACCAGTATATCGCTATTGCAAAGTAAAACTGTGATGTAAAATGAAGAAAACTGTAAAATAAAAATACTTTTTAAAAAGGTCCATAGCTCTGGGTTATCTTTCACAGCAGTATCCAGGGGCAAGAGGCCATGTTGAAAGACAAAGCTATTGAATTATCTACTTCAGCTTGACTTTCTGAACATGTCCTGACAAAGACCACAATTACTACAGAACAGTACTCCCAGGGGTAAAGCTGTGATTTCTCTATAGCATATTTTTACCTAGAAATGAAGCGAAGAAATTCAGGATTCCAAGAAGAGAAGTTGTATGTCTCGTAATTTTCACCAATGTGGTCTTTGAGATGTCTTCTGTTACTATTCCAGTGATTGCATTCATGTAAACACCAGACATATGGAAGGGATCTTGTGTCAGAAAAGGATAAATGCCTCAGATAACACTCTCTTTGCAACAAGTTTTGGGACAGGTACGAGGTGTGCTCCTTAATGTACTTTCTCTTTTATTCCAGATGAAATTTGGTTTCTCTCTATCTGATTCAGAAAAGCCACTGGCATTTTTATCTTGTTAACAGTCCTTTAAATTCCTCTAACTCTTCTTGTTATTATTTAAGAACAGCAAAGGGATTAATTCATCTCTATTTACTATGGATCTCCTCCTTCCGCTTCTGATGCTGCTAATGTCCCTGGCTATCTCTGGGAATCTTCGAATCAAGTGCCCACTGAGTTTGGAACATCAAGAAGGAAAAAAATCATGGAGCTATTACAGACCAGGAGACCACCTCATTAGTATAGTCATCACTGCAACAGAAATATCACATACGATATTGCTTTTCAACAAGGCTCCTTATAATCAGTCTGACATGTAAGTGATGAATGTGTGAATCCTCTTATTTTGGAGCTGTAAGACTTTTTCATTTCTCCTTATTTCATTTGCTCCTATGGTGCAAGACCTGTCTATTTTCATTTTTGACTTCTCTTCTTTGTCTTATTTTGTGGAAGATAATCACATCTAAAAATTGGGCAGAAAGAAAAATGAAAGAAGTCCACATTATTTTCCTCTCCCTTCCAATCCATGCCTTTTGTTTCCATAGTTTTCTAATCCATCATTGGTATTCATTTCCCAATCCTTATAGGAATAGACAATTTATTTTTAGAATGGCTTTTCTGGGTCACTTATCAAAAATCCTCTTCCATTTATGATGGTTTTATTTGAATGACTGAATTATTTCACAATGGTTCCTGGGCTGAGGAAAATTGGTACTGCTCCATATTATGGTGGATTTGTGATATTTAACCCTGGTGGGAAACTATCTCCATCTTCTCTTACTAACAGTCATTATCATTTAATGTTGATGCGTGACAATAGTTTGCCACCGGTTTTGGATCAATACTGGCTTTAGATTCAATAGGTTTGTGGGAAAGGATAATGTGTTAAATAGAAAAAAATATTTTGTTATTTCTGTTCATTATGTTGATACTAACATTAGCATTTTTTACATCAGTTTATCTTATGAACCGACAAGAATAGTACACTTCATTTTCAATATTCAAGTTGTCAATAAAACTCCTCAGCTCCTACACAATTTGACACTTGGCTATAAGATCCATGACAATTATTTGAACACACTTGGCACTTCAGATGCCTTGCTGGACATACTCTCTACAGGGGAAGCCAATGTACCCAACTACAGCTGTGGAAGGAAGGACAGCCTGTTGACTCTGGTTGATGGAGCCGAAAGGGACATCTCTACCCATATGTCAACATTAGTCAGCCTCTACAAAGTCTCACAGGTTTGTATGTTTATTTCTCTATCTGGTAAATTGAGTAGAGTGGTAGTAGATGAGTGGTAGATCCAACTATATGTTGTCTATATGAATTGTCTATGGAGGGAGCAAGGATCAAAACAGACATATCCAGAACAGACATAACAGCATTCTTACTGCTTTGGGTGCTTCTACTATAGACTTGTGAAGTGAGCAGAGGCTTTGTATTCAGTTAAAAGTAACATCTGGTCAATAGGAAATAAAATGCAGTGATAGAAAACTCATGTTTTCCACATGATCTTAGACAAAATAATGACAATTTCAATTTTTCAGATTCATGAAAAGAATCCAAATGGATTACCTTATCTAGTGTTGATAAATCATATACTGTATGCCTTTTACTGCATTGTTTTATTGCTTTTTCAGGTTAGTCTTGAAATTGCTTCAGAGGCTCTGAGTGACAAAAGTCAGTTCCCTTTCTTCCACCGGATGTTCCTCAAAGAAGGTTTTCAGTACCCAGGAATTGTCCAACTTCTCCTCCATTTCAGATGGACCCTGATTGGTCTCTTTGCTTCAGATACAGAGAAAGGAGAGAATTTCATGAGGACTTTTATTCCTTTGCTTGTCAGGAATGAAATTTGTGTTGTTATATCACAACAATTCTCAACAACTGCACCTAGACAATCCTTCAGGGAAGCCATGTCTAAATGGAGACAAGTCAATGTCTTTGTTCATTTTGCAGAATATGATCCCATTTTTGACAGAATCCTTCCTTTCCATTTAACCCTTGAAGGTTTGCCAGGACCCATTCAAGAGAAAGTCTGGATCATGACAGGTTTAGGCATATATGCAATAAAAAAGCACAGACTGCTCAAATACATCCATAGTATTTGGAATAATATTTATCTGCCAAATGAAAGGCCAAAAGATGATGCCTTTGAACCCCATTTCTTTCTAAACCCCCAGTTTGAAGATCAGACTTTTGAATGTTCGCTTTCAAAGCACATCTTTTCTGTCAAAGGCCGGAGACTATGCACTCAGACATCACCTCTGGAAACTCAAAAGAAAGGGAGAAATTTCCAGATCCCAAATGATGAACATTATTACAGTTTCATTAAGACTCTGGCCCATGCCTTGAATGCTGCATATTCCTCCAATTCCAGGAGGAAAAGGAAGGAAGGGGACAAGAGCTTGGGCACTCAAAGACTGCAGCCATGGCAGGTGGGATACATTCCATTTGAGAATACAAAGGAGAAGGAGGAGAACCTTCTCAATGTACTTGTACTAAAAAGACCAAACAATTTGGCCAATCTCATCACCTGGGGAAATTTTTTTCCAAATAATCTATACCACAAAAGATAAATTTTGACATTAAAATGATTTATGCATTTTTAAATAAATTCCTGTATGTATGGATTTGTGATTAGCCTCATAGAATTTTAACTTAATAAATTTGAAGGAGAATGTGAGACCATCTAGCCCAACCCCTCATGTCTTAACTGGAATTCCATTTAAAGCATTCCTGACTAATGACTGCTCTATCTTTGCATTAAGACAGTCAGTGAAGGGGAGATTAAACTTCTCTGTTTTACCAGCTCAGTTCTTAAATTGTTCCTCTTTCTAGAATGTTGTTACTCTCGGATTCAGCCAGAATCTTCTCTCTTGTGACTGAGTTCATGTGGCCATATCTGAATAACAGTGAGAAAATATTAAACCTCTAAGTAACATTTTTCAGTTATTTGAAGTATTGTATCTTCCCTTTCTCAACTGAGAGATTTTGTGAATTGAAGAAGTAGCTCCCTGATTGGGTGTTATGAGACCCATAGAGCTACAGGGCTCTTCTCCTCGTTGTCTTTCCTCAAGGCTAAGAGTAGCTCTTTTGATCTCTTCCTTTTCTTTTTTACCTTTCCCTAAATCTGATCGAGGTTTTGTCTAATGCCTTCTCCAAGCACGTTGCCTCCAAGAGGACCTGGTATTTGTGTTGGGATCTTCCCAAACCAGAATATTCATTTACAGATATTCTTATGGATGCATTTATTTTCTTTGCATGAGCACCTTATCACCAATTCACATTTGGTTTGCGAACAACTGCTATTTTGAGATTATTTTCACAAGCATACTTTTCAACTTTGGTATCCCTGATCCTTCTTCCAATGTATTATGAATTGACTTATATGAGATACTTTTAGTTTAACAATCAGAATAGAGCTGGAAAGGAACTTGGAAATCTTCTACTCAAACCCCTGGATGAAGCAGGGGAACCTATACCATTTCAGAAAATTACTGTCCAGTCTCTTCTTAAAAGCCTCCAGTGATGAAGGACCCACAATTTCTGAAGGCAAGCTGGTTAATTGTTCTCACTGCTAAGAAGTTTCTTCTTAATTCCAGGTTGCTACTCTTCTTGATTATTTTCCATCCATTGTTTCTTGTTCTGCCTTCTGCTTTGGACAAAAAGTAGACCCCCGCATCTTTGGTCAGCCCTCAAATACTGGAATACTGCTATCATGTCCTCCCTAGTCCTTCTTTTTTCTAAACTAGCCATACCCAATTCCTACAACCATTCTTCACATGTTTTAGTTTCCAGACTTTTAATCATCTTAGTTCCTCTTTGCACTTTTTTCAAATCTCAACATCTTTTTTGCAATGTGGTGACCAAAACTGCATGCAATATTTGATGTATGGTTTTCTAAGGATTTATAAATTGGTACTAACTAATGGCTCTATTTATACAACAAAGGGTTGTATTAGCCATTTTGGTTGCTGCCACACACTGCTAGCTCATATTTTTCTAGTTTGTCCAATCCATATTACCAAAAATCCATGTTACTAAAATCGATGTCTTCCACTGCATTTTACTCATACAGCTGTCTTTATGAGGAAAGCATAAATATTTTTTCTGGAAACTTGGTATTGTTTAAATCAGAACAAATTAGCTTTGTCTAAGAGTTTGTATAAATCTTGCATCAAATCATGCATCAATCATTTTATCAACTCTGCTGCACTGTTGACTTTAAACAAAAATTGATGACAAAAGACAAATTGTGATTCAGAACTAACCAGGCTTATTAGAAGATTAAAAAGATTAAAATTATTTGAGTTCAAGTTTAATAAAAAAAACTTTAATAAAGTTTTTATCCACTTAATTATCATACAAGCCAGCCCTCATATAACTAGGTTCTGACTCATCACATAATGAAATAGATTTTTTTATTTAATTTTTTCCTATAATAAAGTTATATTGCCAGCATCCTACAATTTATCAATGAAATATAATAATATATGGGAATGACTTATGTGACAGGAAAAAGAGTGGGTGCTTAGGTAGTGATTAGATAAGAGAGTTGCATAATGGGCAGAGAAGAAAAAAACACAGAAGGACACTGGAAAAAATTTGCTAGGAGATTTGTACATTCAGTCTTGTAAGATTCTCTCAATGTATCCTTCAATAAAGTAAAATTAACTCATCTGTTCCTCTTTCCTCTCTGACCTACCAGCTAGTTTAGACTGGAAACTTTATTTTAAAAATCCATGCTTTCTGTTAATCAGGTTGTAGATTTCAAGGAGGTTATGAATAATCTCTCCTTTCTGTTCTTTTTTTTGTCACCTGTTCCCGGTAATTGATCAAATATTTGAATTATATTTTGTCAATATAAATTCTGGCAATATATGTTTGAAAACTGTTTTCCTTTACTGATGAAGATAGGGGTAACACATTTTCTCCCAATTAAGCATATTTTGAACTTAGAGAACTACATTTGCAAGTTAGAGAGCTATACAAGAAAGAATCAAATGTGAAAATATCATATGGGATAAGAAACCAAGGCTTTAACTTTTAAAATTCCTGGATGTTTCCATTCTAGTTTCACCCGTTTCTAGAGAAGAATGAGTTTTGCAATCTTTCCTACTTTAAACTCTACATGGACCAAAATGGAGATGTAGCAGCAGATCTGGGCATGATGAGCTTGTTGGTTGTCCTGGAAAAGGATCCCATCAGACTGATACTGGGGACTTTTGAAAGACAGAGACTTAGGATCTTCCCAAAAGCTGTGTCAGAACTAAAGTTGCGCAACAAAGTGGGTGAAATTTTGGCATCTTTTCTCTGTTTTCAAAGCTTTAGCATCCCTTTCAAGTGGGCTAAGCCCACAGTGACCATGGTGGATGACTTCATTGAGAATTGAATGTGGGGAATAGAAAACATAGTTTCCCTAGACTGCTTGGGAGGCTTCAGAACTATTCATGAAGATGCCATAATATGGAAGACTGTTTTAAACTGATTCAGCCATGTTCAATACCATGTTTTCCTCAAAATAAGTCAGGGCCTTATTTTCTATTGACCCCCGAGATAAGCAGTTGGCCTTATTTTCAGGGAGGTCTTATTATTTTTGAGGTGCAGGAGGCCCCTTAACCTCAGCCGGCAGATTAGCTGATCCAGAGATGGACAGAAGTTCTGTCTCTGCTTCTGTCATTTTCTTGCCAGCCCTAGCATTGCTGGGCATGCCTCTCTTTTTGTAGCTGCCTCTAACGGAAGTTGTGTGGTAGGTAGGGTTTGTGAGAGCGGCCTCCGGGAGGCTGTTCCGTGTAGATGACAGATGCATGCGAAGCACGTGGGGTATGTTCCCCCCTTCCCCCCAGGAAATGGCGGGGGACTGTCTGCACATGCACTTAAATATTTTAGGGGAGGTCTTATTTTGGGGGGAGGGCTTTTTTAGTGCATGCACTCAAAATCCCAATTGGGCTTATTATCCAGGGATGTCTTATTTTCAGGGAAGCTGGGTGAATTCTTTGGATGCAGACCATGGCCCTTTTGTGTCCTTTCTATTATTTAGTATTTCTATCAAACTGGTGAGATACCCCAAAGTGCTGGTGATTGTGTGGCTAATAACCTAGGATTTGTTTGTTTCTTGCCCTCAATTAGCAAAGAAAAAAGTGATTCTATTGACCTGTGCCTGAATTCAGGTTTGGATGAAATTGAATCATGACTGGATGTAGGTTTTCTCGGTCCCATTAAGAAATCAGCTTAACCTTTAACCACAGACCTTAGGTCATAGTGACCACAACAGTTTCCCAAAATGTTCAGAACACCCCTATTTTTAGGAATGGACCGTTCCGGTTGCGAATAGAATTTATAAAATTTGTTAATGTGATCAATAAATGAAAATTGTAACTATACTAAGTAAATTTAACAGCAGATCCCACTTATTATTTAGGTAAAGGAAATTGCAAGAGTGGTCATTATGAACTCATGTAGTGTAGCCGGAATAGTATGTCTGTGGTTAAGGGTTAATCAAGTTGGGGAAATTGTGCCTTCAAAGGATAGGTCCACTGTCTATGATGTTTTTAAGCCATTCATATTTGGCCAGAGGTATCTATGCCTCTCTCCAACTGACTGGGATTGAGTAATAGCAAATATAGTTCTCTAAGTTTTTCCATGCCAGTTGATGTTACCTAATTGTAGTTCTTCTACAGAAATGAGCTTTTCTTGGATGCCTAATTGGGCCTCCGAACTATTTGTTTCTGACACAGGAATCATACTCATGTCCCACATGCTGCATCAAAAGATGCCTGATTTATTCTTTTTAAAGGGACTTGTTCTCATGATATCACCTCCATCTCACTTCACGTTATAGAAACTAGAGAGTCACTAGTAGAAGAGAATTTTTAGCTCATAGGTGAACTGTGGGGTTCTTGGTGCTCTCACTTTTGTGATTTTCTTGCAAATATTTCATTACCAATAAGATGACATCATCAGAAATATCTGCAGGAAAAACACCTTTCTAGCAACCATATGATCTGAAAAAATAAATATATAAATAAACAAAATGTGTGTCCTTAAAAGTTGACAGCCCTAATTGACAATGAATTTTCCTTTATATCTTAACTAGAAGTAGATTTTTGACTGTTTTCCAAGGACAGCAGTTTTGTGATGTTTTATGTAGTTTACATCAGAAATGAAATTCTACTGGTCTGCATCACTTCGGGCAAACTGATTTTAATCAGTTCTCTGAACTGGTTACAATCACAATTAGTTGGCCCCACCCATGCCCACCTGGTCACCTCTCATGGCCGCTCTTTTCTGTGGCCAGAACACTCTCCCTTGCCTGGGCTAACAAATGGCCATCAGGAGGTGGTGGCAGACATGGAAATAGATGCCATCGTTGGAGGAAGGAGAGAGTGGAGAAGTCTTTGGATTTTTGGCCTGGGATTTTTTTTCAGATGCTTTAAAAAAAAAAAAAAAGTTTTGCAAGCATTTTTTATCCTGTCTTCCAGTTTGGTGAATGAAGCTACAAAGAGGAGGGAGGATGCTTCCCTCTTGCCTGATCTGCCTCTTTGTTTTGTATGTGTGTGTTTTATAAGGAGGATGCAAAAAGAGAAGGAGGCAGAGGAAACAGTGGCAATATTGGAAGCATAGCCCTTGGTTCTGTGGGTGTGGCTTAGTGGGTGAAGTGTGTGACATAGTTAGCCACACCCACTCAGTCACAAGACACCACTACTACCACCAAGCCACACCCGGTATGAAAAAAATGGATTTCACACCTGCTCCAGATCCCACTTTCCCAATTCTATTGTTCCTCCATTTCCTTTTTCATTAAACTTTCATAAAATGTTAATAAATCTAATAGAATAAAACTTTAACACATCTTTAAAAATAAATTTTATTCCAATATTTAATATGAATTTATCACCACACTGGATCCACTTGTTGTCACTTAATATTTAATTTTTCATTCAATTCCATTCCTTTAGACTTCATTAAATAGAAAAATATTTTATTGCAATGGGATATAGTTAGCAATTTCCTATTTACCTAAGTGAAGCCCAGAGGCTATTTGGCTAATGTTCATGTCTTGCAGCACCATTTCCTATGGATGGTGAGTCCTAACATATTTTCTTTGGCATTTCTTCTTTTTCTGCTTAGTCTCTGCCTCAATCCAAGTGTGTGGAAAATTGCCATCCTGGATTTGCCAAGCAGGCTCGAGAAGAAGAGCCAATTTGCTGTTATGACTGTATTCCTTGTCCAGAAGGGACTATCTCCACTCAGGAAGGTTGGTGACACAGAATATAATGACAGTCCTTGCAGAACTAGATTCATCCAGGTCATTTTCAGGAAACTGCAAGTTAAAGGATAGGTTGAAGCTCAGTTGTTTTCTTCTTCCTTATCTGAAAGGAAGAGGAGCAAAAAGACCACAAAGGTGGGGAATGGACAAAACTAGGTGGTGTGACAGAATGGGAAAACTTTACTGTTGTCAGAGAAAATTTATCTTCTACTTTTTAGTTTGTATGTCTCCTTCAACATTTACCTTGCTAGGAACATCTGAATTCTTTGAAATTGGAGAAATTGTCTTATGTCAACCACCTGGAAACTTAATTTCAATTAATTCTATACAGCTCTTCTCTTGAGGATAACAGAGAAGGTGTCACTGGCCCACAATGAGGCTGCAGGAAAGTTAGGGTCACCTCATTATACCCATGTTACAATTGTTCCCAATAATTTCCCCAGATTATTTTCAAGGCTCGCTTTCTTTGACAACCAAAGAAATTTCACAAAATAGGCTTCCTCTGAATCTATATCTATCTATCTCTCTATCTCTCTATCTCTCTATCTCTCTATCTCTCTATCTCTATCTCTATCTCTATCTCTATCTCTATCTCTATCTCTATCTCTATCTCTATCTCTATCTCTATCTCTATCTCTATCTCTATCTCTATCTCTATCTCTATCTCTATCTCTATCTCTATCATCTCTATCTCTATCTCTATCTCTATCTCTATCTCTATCTCTAAACCTATACCTATACCTATACCTATACCTATACCTATCTCTACATCTACATCTACATCTACATCATCTATATCATCTATATCATCTCTATCATCTCTATCTTCTCTGTCATCTCTATCTCTATCTATATCATCTATATCTATATCTATATAAGCAAAAACCACTCACGCCCCATCACGAAATCTCCAGAACCATAAAGCCTACAAGCTTGAAATGTTGCATGTATGTTCCTCTTGGCTTCTATATGCTTGCTTAGAAAGGATTTTTGAAATGACCATCAGATCATTAGTATTTGTTATGTTATTATTAACACTCTCTGATTCTAAGGAGTTCTACTCCCCAACTCCCCACTGAAAAGATCTCTGTTGAAACTGACACAGGCGTGGCCAGAACACGGCCACGCCTGTGTTGTAGCAGAGCATGGCTATTCAGCTAGTTAGTATATTAAGAAGTGCCACCTGGCAGGACTCAGGACGTTTTACTAGAAAGATTAATTCATTCATTATTTAGCTCTAATAATGTAGCTTCCTATGAAGGATCTGCTCACTACAAAGAAAATCATTTGCGTACTAAGATTTCTCCAAATTTGTAAAGTATTAGAAGTGTAGCTTTAAAAAAAAATAGAAAATTATATACTTCTTATTTTGTTTCTGTAAAAATGTTAAGAAATTAATCTTGGAAAATGGTTCTGTTATTAATTGTTGTCCCAAGAAGGTATTGCTTGAAAGTGAAAGGATTGAATTTTAAAGAATGTTTTAATTATTATTATTATTATTATTATTATTATTATTATTTTCTCAGACGCAGAAAAATGCACCAAGTGTCCGGACAATAAATACCCGAATGAGGGCCGAGTCCAATGTATCCATAAAGCTATAACCTTCCTTTCTTATGAAGATTATTTGGGTATCATCCTGGTCTCCTTTTCCCTGCTTTTATTCCTAACCACAGGCTTTATTTTAATCATATTCCTTAAATACCGAGAAACACCCATTGTCAAAGCGAACAACCAAGATCTTTCTTACATCCTTCTGGTCTCCCTCCTACTTTGCTTCTTGTCTTCATTTCCCTTTATTGGCCAACCAAGGAAAGCCACCTGCCTTCTCAGACAAACCATTTTCAGCATCATCTTCTCAGTTGCCATTTCTTCCCTCTTGGCCAAGACAATCACAGTGGTGCTGGCTTTCCTGGCCACAAAACCAGGAAGCCAAGTCAAGAGATGGTTGGGGAAGAGCTTGGCCAACTCCATCATCCTTTCTTGTTCTGCTGTCCAAATTATCATCTGCTCCATCTGGCTGGGAGTTTCCCCCCCATTCCCTGACTCGGACTCCCACTCTCAGCCTGGAGTGATCATCCTGCAATGTAATGAAGGGTTTGTTACCATGTTCTACACGACCCTTAGTTATATGGGCTTCTTAGCTGCCATCTGTTTCATTGTAGCTTTCCTAGCCAGAAATCTCCCTAGTACCTTCAATGAAGCCAGGTTGATCACCTTCAGCATGCTGGTTTTCTGCAGTGTCTGGGTGAGTTTTGTGCCCACCTACCTGAGCACCAAAGGTAAATACATGGTGGCAGTGCAGGTCTTCTCCATTTTGTCCTCTAGTGCTGGTCTTCTGGGCTGCATCTTCATCCCCAAGTGCTACATTATCATTCTGAGATCAGACCTGAATACAAAGGAACATCTTATGAGTAGAAGAAATGCATAAATCTGAGGGAGATAATTTCCACTCTCAACACATTCCAATACACCAGCAGGCCAAGCATAGAAATCATTCCAAGATGCCTCCATACATGAGTTCAGGTAATGATTTTGGTTGTAATAATTAAAGGGCAGTTGGAAGAGACTGTCCCCCATCCTTATCCAGTAGAACTGCAATGGTGGTTATAAAGATGGTAACTGAGCTCTTTTGAGCTATCAAAATAAAGATATCTGTCCTGTGTCCTGATGCCTGAAATGTTACACATACACCAAAATATATGAAACCTGACATTTATGCAATGGGAATGCTGCTCATATTCCAGAAATAATTTTTGGAATGGGATTCTTTCAAAGTTTCATTATTTTAATCTTATCATAGATTATTGGCAATTAAGGTTTTCCAATAAAAAGCCCATCATGTAATCTCTGGAAGTCTCTATTGGTTGAATTGGTTTGAGAACCAAAAGTAAGAGCATCCCAGGAAATCTTTCCTAGTTTCCCTATCATTTCATCACCTCCAAGATTCTTGAAACAATAGGATGTTCATATGTTTGTGTGTCTGTGTGTTTGTGTTTCAGGGTAGAGGGGAATTAAAGCAGGACATTGCTGTGCTTGTCAGTCTTGCCTTGAAATACCATCCTTTCCAATCCTGTCCCCAGAGAAGCTAAATGACTCTTATGTTCCTCGGACATCAAGTCTTCATTCATTTTCTTTGATTTATATCCCAAATTACTTCAGGAGCTCAAAGTAGTGGACATAGTTCTCATTCTTTTTTTCACTCTATCCAATCAGTTTTGGAGATAAAGTATTACATAATTGTCATGAATGTCACCTATAAACATGGTGGACTTCAACAGAGTCACTCTATTCCTCATTCAAAAACTTGACTGCTGCATCACATATATCACAGATAGTGTCAGCACTCCTCCATTGAATAATTAGGAAAGAAAACCATGAGACTCCATTGATAGAAATCAAGTATACTTTTACTAATTATAAATGATTAGAAGCGTAGCAAAGCGAAGACTGATTATTTAGGTGCAAAAGCAAATGATATATAGAATAACCCATTCCCCACCCCTTGGCATCCCAGTTACAGTCCAATCATAATTCTCCCAAGTGTCAGATGTGAGATAACTTCGAAAGGCATCACCCAGATGGAATGTCAGTGCCGTTGGCCTTGGCGGGAAACCTCCTCCGCATGCGCAGTAAGACAGGCAGCAGAAACTCCAGAATCTTCTTCCAGCACAATTAGTATTCCCCTCCCAAATACCATGCCCCTCCCTCCCCATTTCAATGGCAGCCGAAGCAGCAGCAAGCAGAGGCTGACATCCAGCCCTCTTCCGGAAAAAGGCGGTCAGGCCTGGAAAACGACAAAACAGAAACAAACAGACAAAGAACAAAAAACAGAAAAAGAAAAATAGGGGGGAGGGAGAAAGTCAGGAAGGAGAGTCAACTAGGGCTTGTCCGGATAAGCAGAATAGAACTGGCGGAGTAGTTGTGGGGCCCGGAGATGGGACTTGTTCACCCACTCAGCATGAGACTGAGGAAAATGCTTCCAAGCCACCAGGTACTGAAGGCGATTCCGCCGCCTTCGAGAGTCCAATATTTCCCGAACCTCAAAATGCTTCTCACCATCAATCAATAGGGGGGCAGGTGGCGGATCCACTGGTGGACGTAAAGATGAAAAACGAACAGGTTTAATGAGATTAATGTGGAAAACAGGATATACACGGTTGAGGTGCTTGGGTAGCTGTAAGCGAACCGAAACAGGATTGATGACCTTGATTATGGGAAACGGGCCTACATACTTAGGCCCCAACTTTTTTGATTTCTCCGGCCGCTGTGCTTGCCTCACTTGCCGCCCCCCGAAGTGCGCGAGGGATGCTTTGCTGGAAAGGCACCGCTTCCAGATCCCGCCGAGGGCCACACACACAGGTGGCTCTTTTCGGAGAGGCGGAGGCTTTCCCATGGCTTGTCTGGGTGGAAGTGGGGCTGAAAAGGCGAGCTCGCTCCCCCGCCCATCCGCCCGCTCACTCACTACTCTACCCCGCCCATGCGAGTGGCAGCGGATGGGCAGGGGAGCGAGCGATCGAAGAAGGCGCCAAAATTAAAAAGCGGGATCTTTTGAGAACGGCCCGGGACACGGGAAAAATTTTGAAAAAGCATGCCTGTCCTGCCAAATGCGGGACGTCTGGTCACCCTATGTTAAACAGCAGTGAGACAGAAGAAAAGCTGGAGCCTCTTCCCAGTGTGTACATGTGCAGAGTTGCCAGAAGACAAGAACAACAAAGAAAGCAGGATTGACTTAGGAATAAAGCCCCACTTTGGAGGTGATTGGCCCCTCCAATAAGAAACAAAACAGGAACAAATGGGGGTAGGATTTTGCAGGAAACAATTTGTTCATTTGGTCATGTCAAGAGTGGAAAGTTCTGTTTGTAACTGTAAGAGACTATAGCCCGTGTTTGGCCTTGCCCTGCATTTGGAGATTAGTTATTTGACAGCTCGCCAAATGAGATAAGGTTTGTATTTGATAAACATTTCTCTGAAAGACTGCTAAGCCTTGCAGACTGTGAATGAAAGGAATCAGTTGTTATTTACAGTCTTGTAAATAAAAGGGGTTGGCCAGCACCAAGATTCCGCTTCCTGCTGTTTAAGGAAGCCTGGGTCAGAACAAGAACAGAACACACCCCCAAGAAGGCTATCAGAAGATATTCACCCGGAGATTAAACTCTTGTCTTCAATGTTGGTCTGTTTGCTTATCAAATTTCCTATATTTCCTACCAATATAATCGCATGTTACAATAGGAAGGCTAAGACCCTTTGCTGAACAGCAAAAAAAAATTCTTTGGTTTTTCACAAGCATTCTGTTCTCCAACTACAGCTCTGCCAATATAGCCCTAAAGAGGTTTGACAGCCTCAGGGGATACATATCTGGAATGATAATTATGTAGAGATTTGTGTTAGAAATATGGAAACAATAATTACGAACATGATGCTGTATACTAGGAGATATAATAGTATGCATAATGTTAAAAAACTGTAGATACAACCGGTATATCACTATTGCAAAGTAAAACTGTGATGTAAAATGAAGAAAACTGTAAAATAAAAATACTTTTTAAAAAGTTCCATAGCTCTGGGTTATCTTTCACAGCAGTATCCAGGGACAAGAGGCCATTTTGAAAGACAAAGATATTGAATTATCTTCTACAGCTTGACTTTCTGAACATGTCCTGACAAAGACTACAATTACTACAGAACAGTGCTCCCAGGGGTAAAGCTGTGATTCTTCTATAGCATATTTTTATCTATAAATGAAGCACTTGAAGAAGTTCAGGATTCCAAGAAGAGAAGTTGTGTCTTGTAATTTTCACCAATGTGGTCTTTGAGATTTCTTCTCTACTATTCCAGTGATTGCATTCATGTAAACACCAAATATATGGAAGCGATCTTGTGTCAGAAAAGGATAAATGCCTTAGATAACACTCTCTTTGGAACAAGTTTTGGGACAGGTAGGAGGTGTGCTCCTGAATGTACTTTCTCTTTTTTTCCAGATGAAATTTGGTTTCTCTCTGTCTGATTCAGAAAAGCCACTGGCGTTTTTATCTTGTAAACAGTCCTTTAAATTCCTCTAACTCTTCTTGTTATTATCTAGGAACAGCAAAGGGATTAATTCATCTCTATTTATTATGGATCTCCTCCTTCCGCTTCTGAAGCTGCTAATGTCCCTGCCTATCTCTGGGAATCTTCGAATCAAGTGCCCACTGAGTTTGGAACATCAAGAAGAAGAAAAATCATGGAGCTATTACAGACCAGGAGACCACCTCATTAGCATAGTCATCACTGCAACAGAAATATCACATACGATATTGCTTTTCAACAAGGCTCCTTATATTCAGTCTGACTTGTAAGTAATACAGTGTGATGAATATGTGAATTCTTTTATTTTGGAGCTGTAACACTGTTTTTCATTTCTTCTTATTTCATTTGCTCCTGTAGTGCAAGACCTGTCCATTTTCATTTTTGACTTCTCCTCTTTGTCTTATTTTGTGGAAGATACTCAAATCTAAAAATGGGGCAGAAAGATAAAATGAAAGACATCCAGATTATTTTCCGCTCCCTTCCAATCCATGCCTTTTGTTTCCATAGTTTCTAACCCATCATTGGTATTCATTTCCCAATCCTTATAGGAATAGCCAATTTATTTTTAGAATGGCTTTTCTGGGTCACTTATAAAAAATCGTCTTCCATTTATGATGGTTTTCTTTGAATGATTGATAAGATAATGTGTTAAATAGAAAAAAAATATTTTGTTATTTCTTTTTTATGTTGATATTAACATTAGCATCTTTACACCAGTTTATCTTTTGATCAGTCAAGAATATTACACTTCATTTTCAATATTCAAGTTGTCAATAAAACTCCTCAGCTCTTACACAATTTGACACTTGGCTACAACATCCATGACAATTATGTGAACACACTTGGCACTTCAGATGCCTTGCTGGACATACTCTCTACAGGGGAAGCCAATGTTCCCAACTACAGCTGTGGAAGGAAGGACAGCCTGTTGACTCTGGTTGATGGAGCCGAAAGGGACATCTCTACCCAGATGTCAACATTAGTCAGCCTCTACAAAGTCTCACAGGTTTGTATGTTTATTTCTCTATCTGGTAAATTGAGTAGAGTGGTAGTAGGTGAGTGATAGATCGAACCATATCTTGTCTATATGAATTGTCTATGGAGGGAGCAAGGATCAAAACAGGCATATCCTCTCATAACAACGTTCTTATTGTTTTGGAGGCTTCAACTATAGACTTGTGAAGTGAGCAGAGGCTTTGTATTCAGTTAAACGTAACTTCTGGGCAACAAGAAATAAAAAGCAGTGATAGAAAGCTCATGTTTTCACATGATCTTAGACAAAATAATGACAATTTCAATTTTTCAGATTCATGAAAAGAATCCAAATGGATTATCTTATCTAGTGTTGATAAATCATATACTGTATGCCTTTTACTGCATTGTTTTATTGCTTTTTCAGGTTAGTCTTGAAATTGCTTCAGAGGCTCTGAGTGAAAAAAGTCAGTTCCCTTTCTTCCACCGGACATTCCTCAAGGAAGGTTTTCAGTACCCAGGAATTGTCCAACTTCTCCTCCATTTCAGATGGACCCTGATTGGTCTCTTTGCTTCAGATACAGAGAAAGGAGATAATTTCATGAGGACTTTTATTCCTTTGCTTGTCAGGAATGAAATTTGTGTTGTTATATCACAACAATTCTCAGCAACCACACCCACAAAATCCTTCAGGGAAGCCATGTCTAGGTGGAGACAAGTCAATGTCTTTGTTCATTTTGCAGAATATGATCCCATTTTTGACAGAATCCTTCCTTTCCATTTAACCCTTAAAGGTTTGCCAGGACCCATTGAAAGGAAAGTCTGGATTATGACAGGTTTGGGCATGTATGGAATAAAAAAGCACAGACTGCTCAAATACATCCATAGTATTTGGAATTATATTTATCTGCCAAATGAAAGGCCAAAAGATGATGCCTTTGAACCCCATTTCTTTCTAACCCCCCAGTTTGAAGATCAGACTTTTCAATGTTCGCTTTCAAAGCACATCTTTTCTGTCAAAGGCCGGAAACGATGCACTCAGAAATCACCTCTAGGAACTCAAAAGAAGGGGAGCAAGCTCCAGATCTCAAATGATGAACATTATTACAGTTTCATTAAGACTCTGGCCCATGCCTTGAACGCTGCATATTCAGCCAATTCCAGGAGGAAAAGGAAGGAAGGGGAAAAGAGCTTGGCCATTCCAAGACTGCAGCCATGGCAGGTGGGATACATTCCATTGGACAATACAAAGAAGAAGGAGGAGAACTTTTTCAATGTACTTGTACTAAAAAAGTCCAAAAAAATTGGCCAATCTCATCACCTGGGGAAATAATTTTCCAAATAGTCTATATACCAGAAAAGATAAAAATTGTTATTAACCACTTTTTATTTTTAAAATGATTTATGCATTTTTAAATAAATTCCTGTATGTATGGATTTGTGATTAGGCTCATAGAATTTTAACTTTATAAATTTGAAGGTGAATGTGAGACCATCTAGCCCAACCCCTCCTGTCTTAATTGGAATTCCAGTTAAAGCTTTCCTGACTAATCGCTGCTCTATCTTTGCATTAAGACATTTATTGAAGGGAAGATTGAACTTCTCTATTTTACCAGCTCAGTTCTAAAATTGTTCCTCTTTCTAGGATGTTATTACCCTCAGATTCAGCCAGAATCTCCTCTCTTATGACTGAGTTCACTTGACCATGTCTGACGAACAGAGAAAAGAGTTTAGACTGGCAACTTTCTTTTAAAAATCCATGCTTTCTGGTAATGAGCTAGTAGATTTCAAGGAGTTTATGAATAATTTCCCCTTTCTGTTCTTTTTGACACCTGTTCCCGGTTATTGACCAAATATTTGAATTATATTTTGTCAATATAAATTCTGGCAATATATGTTTGAAAACTGTTTTCCTTTACTGATGAAGATAAAAGTAACACATTTTCTCCCAATTAAGCATATTTTGAACTTAGAGAACTACATTTGCAAGTTAGAGAGCTATACAAGAAAGAATCAAATGTGAAAATATCATATGGGATAAGAAACCAAGGCTTTAACTTTTAAAATTCCTGGATGTTTCCATTCTAGTTTCACCCATTTCTAGAGAAGAATGAGTTTTGCAATCTTTCCTACTTTAAACTCTACATGGACCAAAATGGAGATGTAGCAGCAGATCTGGGCATCATGAGCTTGTTGGTTGTCCTGGAAAAGGATCCCATCAGACTGGAACTGGGGACTTTTGAAAGACAGAGACTTATGTTGTACCCAAATGTTATGTCAGAGCTAAAGTTGCGCAACAAAGTGGGTGAAATTTTGGCATCCTTTCTCTGTTTTCAAAGCTTTAGCATCCCTTTCAAGTGGGCTAATCCCACAGGGACCATGGTTGATGACTTCACTGAGAATTGAATGTGGGGAATAGGAAACCTAGTTTCCCTAGTCTGCTTGGGAGGCTTCACAACTATTCATGAAGATGCTGTAATATGGAAGACTGTTTTAAACTAATTCAGCCATGTTCAATACCATGTTTTCCCCAAAAATAAGACAGGGCCTTATTTTCTATAGACCCCCCCAAAATAAGCAGTTGGCCTTATTTTCAGGGAGGTCTTATTATTTTTGAGGTGCAGTAGGCCCCTTAACCTCAGCCGGCAGATTAGCTGATCCAGAGATGGACAGAAGTTCTGTCTCTGCTTCTGTCATTTTCTTGCCAGCCCTAGCGTTGCTGGGCATGCCTCTCTTTTTGTGGCTGCCTCTAAGGGAAGTTGTGTGGTAGGTAGGGTTTGTGAGAGCGGCCTCCGGGAGGCTGTTCCGTGTAGATGACAGCTGCATGCGAAGCACGTGGGGCATGTTCCCCCCTTCCCCCCAGGAAATGGCGGGGGACTGTCTGCACATGCACTTAAATATTTTAGGGGAGGTCTTATTTTGGGGGGAGGGCTTTTTTAGTGCATGCATGTGTTGCTGGGCCTGCCACAAATTGGGCCTCCGAACTATTTGTTTCTGACACAGGAATCATTCTCATGTCCCACGTGCTGCATCAAAAGATGCCTGATTTATTGTCTTTAAAGGGACTTGTTCTCATGATCTCACCTCCATCTCACTTCACGTTATAGAAACTAGAGAGTCACCAGTAGAAAAGAATTTTTAGCTCATAGGTGAACTGTGGGGTTCTTCTTTTTAACTCTCAAGAGTTTATTAGCTTTAGTTAGATCAGTTGACATTATAATTTTCTATATACCAAAGCAAACAACAGAGCGGTATCTACAGTACCCATACTAAATGCTCCAACATTAAATCCAATCAATCAAATAGAGCTGGAAGGGACCTTGGAGGTCTTCTAGTCCAACCCTGTTCAAGCAGAAAACCCTGTACCATTTGAAACAGGTGGATCTATTACAATACCCACGTTCACTTTTAGTTCCATTGTTAACAACTACTATTTAGCTTTCCCAGTTTTAAGTACCTGCTGTTCTCTTTGTTGCCCACATATACCATAGGTTCCAGCTAAGATAATGTTCTGTTTCTCCTTTGTCCCTCAGCCAACTCATCATTCTGTCCATTTCTGCACACTCATAAATCTTTTTAATTATGGCATCTTCCAGTGGTATGGTAGTAGATTTCCAAAATTGTGCATAGATTATTCTTGCAGCCACAATTATATGTAGGCTCAAATGCCATATAGATTTACTCATGTTTTCTGGTTTTATGCTTAGTAAAAAAAGTCTCGGGTTTCCATTCCATACTTGCCCTGATAACCTCTTTTAGCCAGTTTTGAATCCTTCTCCAGTATTTCGTGGCCTCAATACCGGTCCACCAAATATTTTAGAATGTGCCATCCCTTCTTTCACATTTCCAACACAGTGGGGATAACCCAGGAAACATTTTGGCTAACCTCATTGGGGGAAAGTGCCATCTATAAACCATCTTGTATATATTTTATTTTCATTTTTTGACTGCCTTTTCTAGTTCATCTATTGTTATCTTTTGGTTTAGTGCCCCTTTCACTTCATTTGAAATTTTAGGTACATTTGCATTATCTAAGAATTCCTTAATTTGGTCCTCAGAAATTTCCTCTCTACTATATAGTTACTGAAAAAAACCTTGAATAATTTCCTGTTTCTCCCCCTTGGTTTCTACTAATTCCCCTTTACTATTCTGCAGTTGTGCTAAATATCTGCTCTCTCTTTCTTTCCGAAGTCTATATGAGAGCCAATGGCCCAGTTTGTTAGCATGCTCCAAAAAGTTTTGCTTAATCCCCCTGTTTCCGAGCAACATCCTCCTTGTCTAGAAGAGATATCCCGTGCTTAATTATAGCTATTTCTTCTTTTTTCTTATCATCTAATGGGTCCTGTTGCAAGGCTTTTTCTACCACCTCCAATTTGGCTACTCATCTTGCCCTCTCTTCTAATTTTTTCCTCTGTGTGCCTATTGTATATTTAATGGGTAGGGCCCTCATAAAGGCCTTTTTGACTATTTTCCAAGGACAGCAGTTTTGTGATGTTTTATATACTTCAGATCAGAAGTGAAATTCTACTGGTTTGCATCACTTCTGACAACAGTAAAGGGCAAACCAATTTTAATCAGTTCTTTGAGCTGGTTACAATCACCATTAGTTGGCCGCACCCATGGCACCTGATCACTTCTCAGGGCTGCTCTTTTCTGTGCCCAGAACACTCCCCCTTGCTTGGGATAACAAATGGCCATCAGGAAGTGGGGTCAGACATGGAAATAGATGCCATTGTTGGAGGAAGGAGTGAGTGGAGAGGTCTTTGGATTTTTGGCCTGGGATTTTTTTTAAGAGGCTTAAAAAAAAAAAAGGTTTTGCAAGCATTTTTTTTATCCTGTCTTGCAGGTTGGTGAATGAAGCTTCAAGGAGGATGGAGGATACTTCCTTTTTACCTTATCTGCCTGTGTGTTTTGTATGTGTGTGTTTTAAAAGCAGGCTGCGAAAAGAGAAGGAGGCAGAGGAAATAGTGGCAATGTTGGAAACGTAGCTCTTGGTTCTGTGGGTGTGGCTTGGTGGGTGACCTGAGTGACATAGTTAGCCACACCTATTCAGTCACAAGACACCACCACCACCACCAAGCCACACCCACAGAACCGGTATTAAAAAAAATGGATTTAACCCCTTCTCCAGATTCTACTTTCCCAATTCTATTGCTCCTCCATTTCTTTTTTCATTAAACTTTCACAAAAAGTTAATAAATCTAATAGAATAAAACTTTAACACATCTTTGAAAATAAATTTTATTTCAATATTTAATATGAATTTATCACTACACTGGATCCACTGGTTGTCACTTAATATCTAATTTTTCATTCAATTCCATTCCTTCAGACTTCATTGAATAGAAAAATACTTTATTGCAATGGGATATAGTTAGCAATTTCCTATTTATCTAAGTCAATCCCAGAGGCTATTTGGCTAATGTTCATGTCTTGCACCACCATTTTCTATGGATGGTGAGTCCTAACATATTTTCTTTGGCATTTCTTCTTTTTCTGCTTAGTCTCTGCCTCAGTCCAAGTGTGTGGAAAATTGCCATCCTGGATTTGCCAAGCAGGCTCGAGAAGAAGAACCAATTTGCTGCTATGACTGTATTCCTTGTCCAGAAGGGACTATCTCCACTCAGGAAGGTTAGTGACACCAAATATAATGACAGTCCTCGCAGAACTAGATTCATCCAGGGCATTTTCAAGAAATGGCAAGTTAAAGGATAGGTTGAAGCTCAGTTGTTTTCTTCTTCCTTATCTGAAAGGAAGAGGAGCAAAACGACCACAAAGGTGGGGAATGGACAAAACTAGGTGGTGTGACAGAATGGGAAAACTTTACTGTTGTCAGAGAAAATTTATCTTCTACTTTTTAGTTTGTATGTCTCCTTCAACATTTACCTTGCTAGGAACGTCTGAGTTCTTTGAAATTGGAGAAATTATCATGTCAACCACCTGGAAGGTTAATTTCAATTAATTCTATATAGCCCTTCTCTTGAGGATAACAGAGAATGTGTCACTGTCCCACAATGAGGCTGCAGGAAAGTTAGGGTCACCTCATTGTACCCATGTTACAATTGTTCCCAATAACTCTCAGATTATTTTCAAGGTTCGCTTTCTCTGACAACCAAAGATTTTTTTTAAAAAATAGGCTTCCGCTGAATCTATATCTATCTATACCTATACCTATACCTATACCTATACCTATACCTATACCTATACCTATACCTATACCTATACCTATACCTATACCTATACCTATACCTATACCTATACCTATACCTACATCTACATCTACATCTACATCTATCTCTACATCTACATCTACATCATCTATATCATCTCTATCTCTATCTATATCATCTATATCTATATAAGCAAAAACGACTCACTCCCCATCACGAAATTCTCCAGAACCATAAAGCCTACAAGATTGAAATGTTGCATGTATGTTCCTCTTGGCTTCTACATGTTTGCTTTGAAAGGATTTTTGAAATGAACATCAGATCATTAGTTTTTGTTATATTATTATTAACACTCTCTGATGCTAAGGAGTTCTACTCCCCCACTCCCCACTGAAAAGATCTCTGTTGAAACTGACACAGGCGTGGCCAGAGCATGGCCACGCCTGTGTCGTACCAGAGTATGGCTATTAAGCTAGTTAGTATTTAAGAAGTGCCACCTGGCAGGACTCAGGAAGTTTTACTAGAAAGATTAATTCATTCATTATTTAGCTCTAATAATGTAGCTTCCTATGAAGGATCTGCTCACTACAAAGGAAATCATTTGAGTCCTAAGATTTCTCCAAATTCGTAGGGTATTAGAAGTGTAGCTTTAAAAAAAAAGAAATTTATATACTTCTTATTTTGTTTCTGTAAAAATGTTAAGAGATTAATCTTGGAAAATGGTCCTGTTATTAATTGTTGTCCCAAAAAGGTATTGCTTGAAAGTGAATGGATGGAATATTAAAGAATTTTTTTAATTATTATTATTATTATTATTATTATTATTATTATTATTATTATTATTATTATTATTATTATTATTATGCAATTGTATCACAGCGGCCAGTTGTTTCACCGGATTTGGCATTGGTTACTAGTCGGGCCCCACCCAGGGGCCTAGGACGTCGTAACGTATTTTCGTAATATGCGTGCAGATCCAAGCAGTGCGGCTTTTTGCATTTGACTGATGGTGATTTTGTCAATTTTTAACTGTTTTAAATGTAATTCCAGTGCTTTTGGAATAGCACCCAGTGTGCCAATTACCACTGGAATTACCACTGCTGGTTTGTGCCATAGTCGTTGAATTTCAATTTTTAAGTCCTGGTATCTTGCGATTTTTTCATGTTCCTTCTCGGCGACCCTGCTATCACCTGGTATTGCGATGTCTATGATTGTGACCTTGTTTTTCTCAACCAGTGTGATGTCTGGTGTATTATGCGCCAGTATTTTGTCAGTTTGTATACGGAAATCCCACAAGATCTTGACCATCTGATTTTCGGTGACTTTTTCAGGCTGATGTTCCCACCAGTTTGTTGCTGTTTTAATATTATAATTTTTGCACAAATTCCAATGGATCATTTGTGCTACTGAATTGTGCCGCAATTTATAATCAGTCTGCGCGATTTTTTTACAGCAGCTGAGTATGTGATCAACAGTTTCATCAACTTCTTTGCAAAGTCTGCATTTGGCATCATCAGAGGATTTTTCGATTTTGGCCTTAATGGCATTTGTGCGGATAGCTTGTTCTTGCGCAGCCAGGATTAGTGACTCTGTTTCTTTCTTTAATGTACCTGTTTTTAACCATAACCAAGTTTGTTCACTGTCCACTTTATCTTTTATTTTTTCCAGAAATTGACCATGCAGTGCTTTGTTCTGCCAACTCTCCATTCTTGATTTTATCACATCTTTTCTGTATTCTTGTTTTGTCTGTTGGGCCTTCAGAAGATTTTTGTTCTTTACTTTGATTAATAGATGTTCTTGAGTGTCTTTTTATTATTATTATTATTATTATTATTATTATTATTATTATTATTATTATTATTATTATATTCTCAGATGCAGAAAAGTGCACTAAGTGTTCGGACAATAAATACCCGAATGAGGACCGAGTCCAATGTATCCTCAAAGCTATAACCTTTCTTTCTTATGAAGATTATTTGGGTATCATCCTGGTCTCCTTTTCCCTGCTCTTATTCCTAACCACAGGCTTTATTTTAATCATATTCCTTAAATACCGAGAAACACCCATTGTCAAAGCTAACAACCGAGATCTTTCTTACATCCTTCTGGTCTCCCTCCTACTTTGCTTCTTGTCTTCGCTTCCCTTTATTGGCCAACCAAGGAAAGCAACCTGCCTTCTGCGACAAACCATTTTCAGCACCATCTTCTCAGTTGCCATTTCTTCCCTCTTGGCCAAGACAATCACAGTGGTGCTGGCTTTCCTGGCCACAAAACCAGGAAGCCAAGTGAAAAGATGGTTGGGGAAGAGTTTGGCCAACTGCATCATCCTTTCTTGTTCTGCTGTCCAAATTATCATCTGTTCCATCTGGCTGGGAGTTTCCCCCCCATTCCCTGACTCGGACTCCCACTCTCAGCCTGGAGTGATCATCCTGCAATGTAATGAAGGGTTTGTTGCCATGTTCTACACCACCCTTAGTTATATGGGCTTCTTAGCTGCCATCTGTTTCATTGTAGCTTTCCTAGCCAGAAATCTCCCTAGTACCTTCAATGAAGCCAGGTTGATCACTTTCAGCATGCTGGTCTTCTGCAGTGTCTGGGTGAGTTTTGTGCCCACCTACATGAGCACCAAAGGGAAGTACATGGTGGCAGTGCAGGTCTTCTCCATTTTGTCCTCTAGTGCTGGTCTTCTGGGCTGCATCTTCATCCCCAAGTGCTACATTATCATTCTGAGATCAGACCTGAATACAAAGGAACATCTTATGAGTAGAAGAAATGTATAAATCTAAGGGAGATAATTTCCACTCTCAACACATTCCAATACACCAGCAGGCCAAGTATAGAAATCATTCCAAGATGCTTCAATACTAAAATACATGAAACCTGACATTTATGCAATGGGAATGCTGCTCGTATTCCAGAAATAATTTTTGGAGTGGGATTCTTTCAAGGTTTCATTATTTTAATCTTATCATAGATTATTGGCAATTAAGGTTTTCCAATAAAAAGCCCATCATGTAATCTCTGGAAGTCTGTTTTAGTTGAATTGGTTTGAGAACCAAAAGTAAGAGCACCCCAGGAAATCTTTCCTTGTTTCCCTATCATTTCATCACCTCCAAGAACCCTGAGACAATAGGATGTTCATATGTTTGTGTGTCTGTGTGTCTGTGTGTTTGTGTTTCAGGGTAGAGGGGAGATAAAGCAGGACATTGCTGTGCTTGACAGTCTTGCCTTGAAACACCATCCTTTCCTATCCTGTCCCCAGAGAACCTAAATGACTCTTATGTTCCTCAGACATCAAGTCTCCATTCATTTTTTTTTATTTGTATCACAAAATATTTCAGAAGCTCAAAGTAGTGGACATAGTTCTCATTCATTTTTTCACTCCATCCAATCTGTTTTGGAGATAAAGGGTTACATAATTGTCATGAAAGTCACCTATGAACATGGTGGACTTCAACAGAGTCACTCTATTCCTCATCAAATAACCTGACTGCTCCATCACAGTTAATCTTAACTCTCTCTTAGCAACTGTTGTTTACTTTCTAAGTATAAATTCTTCCTTGACAGCTCATTCTAAACTTTTTTCCCATGTTTTGGATAGATGGGTGGGTTTTAAAGATAATAAGTTTCTCTTAAGGCACTCTAATTTATAAAATTGCTTCTGTTGCTTACCCCAAATTTTGCAATGACATTGAAACCACTAGGCAATTTCAAGGTGTTGGCACATTGTTTGGGCTTGGTTTACCAGAACTTGTTCCCAGTTTTGTAGCCAATCAAAGGTTACAAGGTTAGCTGGACCCTTGCATAGCCCCCTGAGAGTCTGACAACCAATAGGATACATTTCTTTCAAGGCCAAAGAGAGGATATAAATATCTCACTCTCCACTCCATGTGTTATTCTACCATAATCACATGGGCTTGGTAGTTCTGGTTCACCATTAAACCATCCTTCCAAGCAGCCTCCATGTTTCTAGTCTCTTTCTTCCTTCAACATTGATTTTTTTCCAACACCCTCACTGACAAGACAATGAACCACTGCTGGAAGCCCTCACAGAACACTCACCAGACCACTTGAACAAGCTTGGAGGGGCATGGATCTAAACAGCAGATGAACAAACTCAGAGGCCTAAGGACCCTGCCCACTTCCTGTTAGCCAACAGGTTCAAACTGTTCCCATATTACTAGGCAAGATCTGTCTCCAAGCATCTCTTCCGAACATGTAACAAGAGGGGCATCCATGTGTGAGCAAATCTAAGTGACTGCCCAACAGATGCTGAATAAATTCCTCCAAAAAACTCTGCAGGAGGTTCTCTGATTTCTCTCTATCAAAGATCACCTTGCATAGGTCCATGGGGTGACTATCTGAGGATGGAATAAGGCTAGACAAGTACTGGGCTATTGCCTCCCTTACTGCCATATGGTAGACCTTAATAGTATTAATGAACATTTAATCAAGTTTGTCTTTCATTGAGCACCAGCAATACTCCAGATATGTCTTATTTTATTTCCCTCAAATCCTACTAGATCCACTGAGAATGATGAAATCCCCAAGGGAGGTGACTCTCATGGATGCGATCCTATCTAATGCCTCAGCCACTTCCTTTATTCCAAGTAGTGGCCAAGGTTTCAGATGGATCATCCATCACTAGAGATGGGTATCATTGGCAAATAGCAGTATCAAACACCATGAATGAGGGATGACCTTCCGCAGAAACCTCTATTAATGTTGAAAAGCATAGAAGTATTGTGGCCCGCCAGCAGCCAGCAGATCTGGCAACAGAGTCAGACAGTGGGGAGGTTGGGGAGGAACATGGACCAGTCCTGGGGGGTTGAAGAAAGCTCAGACGAGGGCTCTGTGTTGGAGGCAGACAGGGCGTTAAACAGCAGTGAGACAGAAGAACAGCTGGAGCCTGTTCCCAGTGTGTGCATGTGCAGAGTTGCCAGAAGACAAGAACAACAAAGAAAGCAGGATTGACTTTCCAGTAAGAAACAAAAGAGGAACAAATGGGGGGGGGATTTTGCAGGAAACCATTTGTTCATTTGGTCATGTCAATTCTGTTTGTAACTGTAAGAGACTCTGTGCCATGTTTGGCCTTGCCCTGCATTTGTAGATTAGTTATTCGACAGCTCGCCAAATGAGATAAGGTTCGTATTTGATAAACATTTCTCTGAAAGACTGCTAAGCCTTGCAGACTGTGAATGAAAGGAATCAGTTGTTATTTACAGTCGTGTAAATAAAAGGGGTTTGGCCAGGACCAAGATTCTGCTTCTTGCTGTTTAAGGAAGCCTGGTTCAGAACAAGAAGAGAACACATCATCAAGAAGGCTATCAGAAGATATTCACCTGGATTCACTCTTATCATCAATGTTTGTTTGTTTGCTTATCAAATTTCCTACATTTCCTACCAACGTAATCACATGTAACAATAAGAAGGCGAAGACCCTTTGCTGAACAGCAAAAAAAATCTTTGGTTTTTCACAAGCATGCTGTTCTCCAACTGCAACTGTGCAAATGGAGCCCTGAAGAGGTTTGAAAGCCTCAGGGGAGAAGTTGTTTCTCACTGTAATTATCGCCATCCCAGTCTTTGGACCTCTTTTGCTATGTATTCCTGTGTGTTTTTGTTGTAAATATCATACTCAAGCAACATGGAGAAGGATAAATGCTTCTAGTCATGCTGAGTGTTTTGCACAAGCTTTAATACAGGTAGCACTGTGCTCTTAAATGTCCCTTTCTATCCTTTCCAGGGGAAGTTTGACTTATCTCTGTCTTAATCAGCAAACCCACTAGTATTTCCATCTTGGAAAGCTTGCATTTTTTTTTCAAAATAGGAGACAGAAAGAGGAGTAATTCAGCCCCATGAATTATGGACCACCTGCTCCTGCTTTTGATGCTGCTGGTGTCTCAGACAGTCTCTGAAAAGCTAAAAGTGAAGTGCCCACTGAGTTTGGAGCAGCAGGATGGAAATAAACCATGGAATTATTTCAGGCCAGGAGACCATCTCATTAGTATGATCATCACTGTATTGACAACGTCACATACAACATTGCCTTTCAACATGGCTCCTTATAATCATATTCACTCGTAAGTCATTCAGTGTGATGGAGCTGCATTCTCCTCCCACCCCACATTTGCAGTTCTAAGACTGCATCTTTTTTTCTTCTTTTTGACTTGCTCCTATATTGTCGGACTTGTCTGATTTCCTGAATCATTTTGATTTCCATGATTTCTCTCTTTGTTATATTTTGTGGAAGAGTCTCAGATGTAAAAGTGGGACAGAAAAAAACTGAAACAGATCTAGATAATTTTTCTCTCCCCACCAAATTCTGAATCCATTACTTGAATACTAATATTTATTTAAAGTAGTGATTGAATTGGTTGTAGTTGCTTCTGCTCAGCCCAATTCCAAATTTTAATAAGCATTCAGTGATACATATAGGAATAGATGACTTTTTATTTAGAATTGTCTGTTCCTTATAAAAATAGAAGATCACTTGTTATACAATACAATACAATAGCAGAGTAGGAAGGGACCTTGGAGGTCTTCTAATCCAACCCCCTGCCCAGGCAGAAAACCCTATACTGTTTCAGACAAATGGCTATCCAACCTCTTCTTAAAGACTTCCAGTGTTGAGGCATTCACAACTTTGGGAGGCAAGCTGTTCCACTGATTAATTGTTCTAACAATTGTCAGGAAATTTCTCCTCAGTTCTAAGTCGCTTCTCTCCTTGATTAGTTTTCACCCACTGCTTCTTGTTCTACCCTCAGATGCCTTGGAGAATAGTTTGTCTCCCTCTTCTTTGTGGCAACCCCTGAGATATTGGAACACTGGTATCATGTCTCTCTTAGTCCTTCTTTCATTAAACTAGACATACCCAGTTCCTGCAACCGTTCTTAATACGTTTTAGCTCCAGTCCCTAATCATCTTTGTTGCTCTTCTCTGCACTTTTTCTAGAGTCTCCACATCTTTTCTAAATCATGGCGACCAAAACTGAATGCAATATTCCAAGTGTGGTCTTATCAAGGTATTATAAAGTGGCATTAACACTTCATGTGGTCTTGATACTATCCCTCTGTTTATGTAGCCTAGGACTGTTTTGGCTTTTTTGGCAGCTGCTGCACACTGCTGGCTCATTTTTAAATGGTTGTCCACTAGGATTCCAAGATCCCTCTCACATTTACTACTGTTGAGCAAGGTACCACCTATACTGTACCTGTGAATTTTGTTTTTCTTAAATGTAGAACCTTACTCTTTTCACCATTGAATTTCATTTTATTAGATAGTGCCCAATGTTTAAATTTGTCAAGATCCTTATGTACCTTAAGCCTATCTTCTGGAGTGTCGGCTATTCCTGCCACCTTGGTGTCATCTGCAAATTTGATGAGTTCCCCATTTATTCCCTCATCCAAATCATGATGAAGACATTGAAGAGTACTGGGCCTAAAACAGAGCTTTGGGGTACTCCACTGCATACTTCCCTCCATGTAGATGCAGTTCCATTAAGGACTAAACGTTGAGTGTGGTTGGTCAGTCGGTTATAAATCTATCTGGTGGTGATGCTGTCTAACCCACATTTTTAACTTTATCTAGTAGTAGGTTATGGTCTACTTTAACAAAAGCCTTACTGAAGTCCAAGTAAATTATAAATAAATTATATTGACGCCATTCCTCTGGTCCATGAATTTTGTCACTTTGTCAAAGAATGCAATAAGATTAGTCTGGCATGATATGTTTTTGACAAACCCATGTTGGCTTTTGGCTGTTACTTTGTTTACTTCTAGTTTTTTGTTAATTCGTTGCTTGATTATCTTTTCCAGAATTTTTCCTGGTATTGAGGTCAGGCTGATAGGTCTGTAGTTTCCTGGATGTTTTTTTTTTTTTCCTTTTTTGAAGATGGGAACTACATCAGCTCTTTTCCAGTCCTCTGGAAGTTCCCCGGTGCTCCAAGATCTATGAAAGATATACTTGTTTTTACAGTTGCTGTTCTGATTCACTAATGAAACATCATCTTCCTTTTATGATGGTTCTACTTTAATGATTTAATGATTCTGAATCCTTGATAGTGGGAGATGAAAATTAGTATCTCTACAAAAACTGTGTATTTGTGATTCTGTATCTGGTGGAGTTCTATCTCCATCCCCTCTTTCCAACACTCCTTAAAATAAAATTGTGATGGTGTCTATCATTTGTCTTTGGTTTTGGATTAAAATTGGCTTAAAATTGGAGACAAAGAGGATTATTATATTTTTTAAAAGCATTTTGGTGTTTCTCTTGTTGATAATAGCATGAACATTGTTTTACAGTAGTTTACCTACAAATCAGTTTAGCATCAATCATATAACATTGCAATGCCACATATTCACCATTCAAGTAGTCAACAAGATTCCCCAGCTCCTGCACAATCTTACATTGGGGTACAACATTCATGACAACTATGATCATACATTCGGAACTTCAGATGCCTTGTTGGACATACTATCTACTGGAGAAGCCAATGTTCCCAATTACAACTGTGGAAGAAAGGACAATCTTTTGGTGCTTGTTGAGGGAGCCAATAGGGACATCTCCATCCATATGTCAACATTGGTAGCTCCCTACAAAGTCCCACAGGTTTGTATTACTCTATTTGGTAAAGTGAATGGAGTGGTGGTAGGTAAGCGATAAATCCAACCATACTTTCTTTTAGAAAATCAAGAACTGCTTTTCACCATGGGCATTATAGGTATCATGGCTGGGGATGAAGAGTCACAATGGAGAGGTAGCAAGGATCAAAACAGACCTATGCTCACAAGACACCATCTGTATTTTTTTGGAGACTTCTGGTGCAAACTTCTGAAGATGAGGAGAAACTCTGTGTTTAACGAAAAGGTGTATACATGAAAAAGATGCAGCAGTGATGGGACATACTTGATCTCAGCCAAAATAATGATAGTTTCAATGATGAACAAATCCCAGATTAATGAAAAAGTCCCAATCCTATCTATAGTTCATAAAATGCATATATTTTATGAGCTCATCGTGAGCACTAAAATTAATTGATCATTTTTATTTTTAAAAATTACAAGCATATTAGTCAATATGTCAACTATTTTTTACTCTAATAAATTCATTGTGAAATTCATCATAAAAAGACGTCAGCTTCTACCCTCACAACTGATTTGGTAATTTATACAACTTCTTTTTTGCCTAAAATTTGGACATACAGTTATTGTTCTATGGAAGCTATGGAAACTGAGAGAATCACAAAATCCTCTATATCAGAATAAACAAAATAAATTAAATACCTCTTTGATTGTAAAACTGACAAATTATATTAGAAATTGTGTTTTAATAAAACAACATTCTTCATTTTTTAGATCAGCATTAAAACTGCTTCAGAGGCTCCAACTGACAAAAGTCAATTCCCCTTTTTCTATCAGCTGCAGCCCAGAGAAGGCATCGAGTACCCAGGAATTGTCCAATTACTGCTCCATTTCAGATGGACCTTGATTGGTCTCTTCGCTTCAGACACAGAGAAGGGAGAGAATTTCATGAGGACTTTTAATCCAACGCTCGTCGGGAATGGAATTTGTGTTGTTATATCAGAAAGATTCTCAACAAGTACACCTACAGCAGCTTTCAGAGTTGCCCTCTCTAAGTGGAGACAAGTCAATGTCTTTGTTCACTTCATGGAATATGAATCCATTTCGGACAGGATTCTTCCTTTCCATTTAACACTAGAAGGTTTGCCAGGACCCATTGAAGGGAAAATCTTTATTCTAACAAGCATAGGGCATTATCCAATTATTTCAAGCACAATTCGCAAATATGTCCATAGTATGTGGAGCTTTAGTTTTCTGGAAAAAGAAAGGCCATCAAATGATGCCTTTGAATCCAATTTTTTTGTGAGTCCCCACTTTCAAGATCAGTGTTTTCACTGTTCTTTTTCAAAATATGTGTTTTCGGTCAAAGGGCGAAGAAGATGCACACAAAAAGCTCCACTGGGGACACAAAAGAAAAAGAATAGCGTTAAAATCACAACGGATGACCAATATTACAGTGTCATTATGACTCTGGCCCATGCCTTGAATGCTGCATATTCCTCTAGATTCAGGAGGAAAAGAAAGGAGGGTGAAGAAACATTTGGGGCTCCAAGGCTGCAGCCATGGCAGGTATGGGGTCCTAGTGAGGAACCATCAAAATTAGTTCCTTCTAGGAAGGAATCTAAAGGAGAAAGAGTTGAACCATCTCAACCTGCTTGTGCTACAAAAGGCAAAGAGGTTTTACCAATCTACCCTCTTAGAACAGCTACCGTGACAGATATATTTTGATATTAAACACTGCTAATTTTTAAAAGATGCATGCGTTTTAAATAAATTATGATTTTAGAAATCCTGTGTAACATATTCTCAAAGCATGGTACTTTGAAGGAGACCTGATACTTGAGTTGGGGGGTCTCTCCAGAACAAAGCATTCACTTCCTGCAATTCTTATGATTGCATTTGCCTTTTTTCCCAATGAGCATCAAATTTTGTTGAAAATTTTTCACTCTTGAATATATTGGTAACATGTATTTACCCAACTCTGTTTGAAAGTTAGACAGCCTTAGAAGAAAGATTTAAATGTGAAAAGACCACAGGGGATAAGAAATCAAGGTTTCTATTTTTAAGACTCCTGAATGTTCAATTCTAGCTTCATCCCTTTCTGGAGAAGAATGAGTTTTGCAATATTTCCCAGAAGAAAGTGTACTTGGACCAAAATGGGGAAATAGCAGGAGATCTGAATATATTGAGCTTGGTGATTCTCCCCAAGAAGGATCCCATCAAAGAGCAACTGGGGACATTTGAAAGACAGAGACTTATCATCAACCAAGATACTCTGTCACAACTAAAACTGCTCAACAAGGTGGGAGAAATTTTGGTGTCTTTTCTCTATTTTTGAAAGCTGTAGGATCCATTTCAAGAGGGCCAAGATGAAATTCAAGGATAACTGAATTCTGGGAATGGAACTCTTTGAGTTTTCTTAGATTGCTTGGAAGGCTTCGGTACTACTGGCCAAACTTTCCTTTGCATGTTATAATCTGTAGCATTTTAAAAAGTTGAATCAGCACAGTCCAACATGGAATGCTAGGCAACATTTTTAGAACACATTTCATGGCCCTTTTGCAATCTGGTATTTTATAAAACAGGTTGTCAAGTGCTAAGGACTGTGGCGAGGACAACCTCCATTTGATCAATCCTTTTCTCATACAGCAAAGAAGAAAGCAATTCTGTTGACTTGAGTTCAGGGTTGGACTCAATCTGATGAAATTTAATCTGATGAAGTGGATGGAGGTTCTCTGGTTTCAGTTAGAAATCATCATTGGAATAAGGATTCAGCTTGTCCTGGTTGAGGAAAGTGTACCCTAAAAATCCAAGTCCGTGCAGTGGTGGAGTTCAATTTATTTTACCACCGGTTTGCTTTTGCATGTGCACTTGTGCAATGCTTCTCCGCAAGCAGAATCTGGGGTGAATAGCAGAAACCCACTTCTGGATTTGTGGTCTGTGATATTTTTAAGAGTTATTCAGACCTCACTTTTTCCCCACAAGGTAATGCGATATCCTTTTAGTATTTTAGTATTTTAGTATTTTAGTATTTATTGATGCTTATAGGCCGCCCTTTTCCCTGAGGGGACTCAGGGCGGCTTACATAAAATAAAGGGGGGGGGGTATACAGACAATAGACACAACAATACATAGAAGTAAAATAGTAAACAACATTCATTCATCATTCGGGTGGGGGCAGTTATCTTTGTCCCCAGGCCTGACGGGCTAGCCAGGTCTTAAGGGCTGTGCGGAAGGTCTGGATGGTGGTGAGGGTACGAATCTCCACGGGGAGATCGTTCCAAAGGGTCGGAGCTACTACTGAAAAGGCTCTCCTCCGTGTAGTTGCCAGTCGGCATTGACTGGCAGATGGAGCTCGGAGAAGGCCTAATCTATGTGATCTTATTGGTCGCAGGGAGGTAATTGGCAGGAGGCGGTCTCTCAAGTACGCAGACCCACTACCATGAAGGGCTTTATGAGTGATAAGTAGCACCTTGAAGCGCACCCGGAGATCAACAGGTAGCCAGCGCAGCTCGTGGAGGATAGGTGTTATGTGGGTGAACCGAGGTGCACCCACAATCACTCGCGCGGCTGCGTTCTGAATTAGCTGGAGTCACCGGATGCTCTTCAAGGGCAGCCCCATGTAGAGCACGTTGCAGTATTCCAGCCTAGAGGTCACAAGGGCCCGAGTGACCGTTGTGAGGGCCTCCCGGTTCAGGTAGGGTCGCAACTGGCGCACCAGGCGAACCTGGGCAAATGCCCCCCTGGTCACAGCCGTCAAATGATGGTCAAAAGTCAGCTGTGGGTCCAGGAGGACTCCCAAGTTGCGAACCCTCTCTGAGGGGTATAGAGTTTGACCCCCCAGCCTGAGCGATGGAACACCGATCGAATTATTGGGAGGAAAGCACAACAGCCACTCGGTCTTCTCCGGGTTGAGTACAAGCTTGTTAGCCCTCATCCAGTCCATAACGGCCTCAAGACCTCGGTTTTAATCCTAAGAAGAGTCCAAAGCCCTCACGTCCCATGAAATCATAATCACTGGCCTGGGGTGAGAAAACATGTCTTTCCCCAAAAGAACAGAGGCACTGAGATATGACTTTGATCCAAAATTAAGTAATTTGTGAAACTGGAAGTAAAGTGGAACAATTTTAAAGAGATGCAACTTAGATTTGGTCTTTGACTTGTAAGAGGGCACTTCATCAGAAAACCCTTGAATGCAATTGTTTCTCCTGATTGTTAGCTATTTTAAGACAACCTGGGCAAAAGGAAGTCTCCAAATCTAATTAATAATAAATATAGGTCTGTTTTGCCATGCCATTTGGTGTCACCTAATTGTTGTGGCCCAGCAGGAGCCATTGGAGCTGCCACCAGACTCCAACAGCAAGGGGCCCTATGAGTCGGCCCTGGAGGATGTGGAGGACCCTGGACAGGGTTCCGACTCTGAGCAGGATACAGAGAGACTGGTTGGCCACCAGGTGGTGCCTGAGCCTTGGATCAGTGGGGAGGAGACAAGGGAGAGTGATCCAGAAACCAACAGTGAGTTTTTCCGGGGTGCACACTGTCAAAGAGCTACTCGGCATCAAGAACAATTACGTAATTACAGGAGGTAATTACACTCAGCTGATGGTAATTAGGCTCCTCTCTGGACTATAAAAAAGACTGCTTGTGCCATGCCCTTCTTGCAGAAGTCAACACTTTGACTAAAGAGAAACTAACTTGGTAGGCTGGATTGCTGCCAGAGTTTGTCTGAATTTCTGCCAAGGTTTGTCGGACTTGCTGCCAAGGTCCTTATCTGTTTGTTTACTTGGCTTTCAGCCATCGAGAGTCTGGTCTTGCTATTAAAGGACATTCTCATTAAGCGTGTCTCGGCTTTCGTTACTGGATGGAGGAGGGGTCAGAACACCTAATTGTTGTTCTTTTATAGAAAGGACCTTGTCTTGAATTACTAGCTGGGTCTTAACAAATATTCCTACCTCACAGAGCAGAGTTGGGTTGCTCCCGTTTGGCCTGGATCGGGTGAACTGGTAGTAGCAATTTTAGGAGGCTCCGCCCACCCACTTGGACACTTCTGCGCATGCACACGTATGAGCAAACCAGTAGTAAAAAAATGGAAACCCACCACTGTCACAGAGGACTCATACTTACCGTACGTCTTGGTGTAGCAAAAGATTTCTGGCTTAACCTTTTTGATCTCACCTCCATCTCATGTCACTATAGTTTTAGAAACTGAGTGGTCACTTTTACTCTCATGGGACCAAGTAGGAAACCATATAAATTAAAGAGGGGAAAATACAAATAAACAAAGGACATCTCCTTTAACATTTACAGCACTAATTTGTAAGAAAAAATTCCTTTGTATCTTAACTTGGACACTGTTTTTGATTACTTTCAAAGGGAAGCAGCCTTGCAATGTTTTAGGTAGACCAGAAGAGATCTTTTGTGGATCGTACAAGCCAGAAATTACTATCTTCACCACAGTTTTTATTTTAATAAATCCAATAGAATGAAAATTACATAAACCTTTGGTAAAATTTAAAGCATGAATACATCATCGTATTTTAAAAGCATGCATATATGAGGAATGGAGGAATTCATGCTGCCTTAATTAAGGAAGATCCCACTGTTGTCACTTAATACTTAAATCTTTTATTAATTTCATCCCTTCAGATTGTATAAGTATATTACCGAAGGAAAAGGGAGGAATTAAGAGAAAAAATTGTCAGTAGTTGTGTCTCCAGAACTAGTTAGAGAATTCATATTAAGCTCAGTGAAACTCAGAGACTACTTGATTAATTGCCACGTCAACTGCCATTTTCAATGAATGGTTAGTCCTATCATTTTTTGTTCAAATTCTTTGTTTTTCTGTGTAGTCTCTGCCTCAGTCCAAATGTGTGGACCAATGTCATTCTGGATTTTTCAAGCAGGCTCGAGAAGGACAGCCAGTTTGCTGCTATGACTGCATTCCTTGTCCGGAGGGGACCATCTCCACACAGCAAGGTGGGTGACACCAAAGAAAAGGACAGGCTTTATGGAAGTGGATTCAGAGGTGGGATTCAGCAGGTTCTGACCAGTTCTGGAGAATTGGTAGTGGAAATTTTGAGTGGTTCAGAGAACTGGTAAATATGACTTCTAAATGGCTCCGCCCCCATCTATTCTCTGCCTCCCGAGTCCTAGCTGATCAGGAGGGAATGGGGATTTTGCATTAACCTTCCCCTAGAGGGGTGAGGGAATGGAGATTTTACAGTATCCTTCCCCTGCCATTCCATGCCCACCAAGTCACGCCCACAGAATCGGTAGTAAAAAAATTTGAATCCCACCACTGAATGGATTAATTTAGAACATTTTTATGAATTTGCATATTAAAAGACAGGTTGGTTTTTTTAAAAAAATTACTTTTAAAGCACACAGTTTCTTATCTAAAGGGAAGAAGAGAAGAGCAAAAAGACCTTGAAGTAGCAGCTGGATAGAGATTGGAGGGTATGGCAGATTGGGCAAACTTCATTCCTGTCAGAGGAAATATCTTTTCTGCTTTTTAGTTTGGATGAGTCCTGCCAATTTCACCTTTCTAAACATATCTAAATTGTTTGAAACTCGAGGAATTGTCTTAGCTCCACATATTGGAATTATGATTGCAATGCATTCTATATGGGCTTCCCTTTCAGGATAGCTGAGCAGGTATCACAGGTCCACAATGAGATGGTGTGCATAGTTTGGGGGGCACCTCATTACATCCATGTTAGTAATTCTCCCATTAGCCATTTGATATAATTTGCAAGACTAGATTTTTCTGAAGGCAGCATTTCACAAAATAAAAATCTTCTGAATCCAGGATGTGGCAGCCGCCAAAAAGGCTAATACAATCCTTGGTTATATAAAAAAAGGCGTAGAATCAGAATCACATGAAGTATTAGTACTACTTTATAAAATTTTAGTAAGACCTCATCTGGAATACGGAATCCAGTTTTGCTCACTGTCAGATGCGACTTCATTTAATAATCAGGAAAGAAACCACTCAACTCCATTTGCTTGAAATCAAGTGTACTTTTACTAATTATAAATGAACAGTAGCAAAGCTAAGCTGAATCTGGTTAATTAGGCATGAAAGCAAAGAAGATCATGTATAATTCAATCCCCTCCCCTTGGCACCCCAGTCCATAGTCCAATTATAATGCACCCAACTGTCAGGTGGGAGATAACTTCAAAAGACATCACCAGGATGGAATGCCGGACAGTTAACCTTGGCGGGAAACTCCCTTCCTCCACATGCACAGTAAGATGGTGAGGTCAGTGCCTAGAATCTTCCTCCAACACATCATGATTCCCCTCCCAATTACCATGCCCCCCTCCCCATTACAATGGCAGCCGAAGCAGCAGCAAAGCAGAGGCTGACACTCACATTACAGAAAAGATGTTGAGAGTCAGGAAAATGTGCAGAGAAAAGGAACTAGAATGCATAAAGGCCTGGAGACTAAAAGGCCTGGAGATTAAAAGAACAGCTGCAGGATTTGGGTATGGGCTAATCTAAAGAAAAAAAGGACTAAGGGTGACATGATATCAGTATTCCAATATTTGCCACAAAGAAGAGGGGTCAATTTATTTTCCAAAGCACCAGAAGGCAAGACAAGAAACAATGGATGGAAACTAATTAAGGAGAGAAGCAATCTGGAATTAAGGAGAAACTTCCTAACAGTGAGAACAATCAACCAATGGAATGGTTATGTGTGCCTTCAGAAGCTGTGGATGCTCCATCACTGGAAGCTTTAAAAAGAGACTGAACAGCCACTTGTCTCAAATTGTTTAGGATATCCTGGTTGAGCGGGTTGTCTGTGTGGACTAGAAGATCTCCAAGTTCCTTTGCAGATGTATTCTGATTGATTGTTTGGTATATTAAAAAGTGCATTAGGCAGGACACTGTAACTCTCTCTAGAAGAATTAACTAATTCATTATTATTTATTAATTATATAGGTTTCTACTAAGGCTGTGCATATTGCACAGAAAATCATTTGTGTCCAAAGACTTTTCCCAATTATTAGCAATATTAGCTGGAGATTGTTGATGGATCAATAGAAGATCTTAAATACTCCCCCTGCACACATTGCCCATCACCTCCCCATCTTTAGTTATGATTTATATGTTTATTGTTACTGAAATATTTTTTCTAAGAGTTTTATTGTTTTTTATTCTTATAAACTGCTCAGAGTCTCCGGTGGGAAGATGGGGGGAGGGAATAAATAAATATTTTTTTTGTTAGAAAATGATATTCCTTTTATTTTCTTTTATGGGGATATTACAAAATGCATCTTGGTAAATGTTGCTGATATCATCAGCTTTTATCCAAAAAAAAATGCAAAATAAATATTGTTATATATTGTTATGTGTGTGTGTATGTATGTATATGTGTACACACACACACACACACACACACACACACACACACACACACACACACACACACACACACACACACACACACACACACACACACACATATATATATATATATATATATATATATATATATATATATATATATATATATATATATATATATAGTATTAGATGATGTTCCAGGAAATTATTACTTGAAATGTAAATGGAAGAATGGTTGAAGAAATATTACATTTTTGTTTTCTCAGATATGGGAAAATGTACCAAATGTCCAGATGATAAATATCCAAATCAGGACAGAATCCAATGTATCCCCAAAATTACATCCTTCCTATCTTATGAAGAAAATCTGAGCATCATTCTGGTTTCTTTTGCCGTGCTCTTGTTCCTAACGACAGGCTTTGTTTTAATCATATTCATTAAATACCGAGAAACTCCCATTGTCAAAGCCAACAACCGACACCTTTCTTACATTCTTCTGGTGTCCCTCCTGCTTTGCTTCTTATCTCCTTTTCTCTTCATTGGTCAACCAAGGAAAGCCTCCTGCCTTCTCCGACAAACAGTTTTTGGCAACATCTTCTCAGTTGCCATTTCTTCCCTCCTTGCAAAAACAATCACAGTTGTGTTGGCTTTCCTGGCCACAAAACCAGGAAATCAAGTGAAGAGATGGTTGGGGAAGGGCTTGGCCAACTCCATCATCCTTTCTTCTGTTGCTGTCCAAATTATTATCTGCTCGATCTGGCTTGGACGTTCTCCTCCATTCCCTACCTCTGACTTTCACTCCCAGTTTGGAGTGATCATCCTGCAATGCAACGAAGGCTCTGCTCTCATGTTCTACATAACCCTCAGCTACCTGGGCTTACTGGCTGCTATTTGCTTCACAGTGGCTTTCCTGGCCAGGAATCTGCCAGCAACTTTTAATGAAGCCAAACTGATTACTTTCAGCATGCTGGTCTTCTGCAGTGTCTGGGTGACTTTTGTTCCCACCTACTTGAGCACCAAAGGGAAATATATGGTGGCTGTTCAGGTTTTCTCCATGTTGGCCTCCAGTGCTGGGCTGCTGGGCTGCATCTTCATCCCCAAGAGCTACATTATCATTCTGAGGCCAGACCTGAATACAAAGGAGCAGCTTATGACCCGAAGAAATGTAGAAATGTGAGACTAAAGAATTTCAGCTCTCAACATGTTTCAGCAGGCTACACCTAGAAAATGGTGCAAACTGCTCTCCATCCATGAGATGGGGCAACCATTTAGCTTGAAATAATTAAAGAGTAGTTAAATTATAGCGTTATGTGATGATACATATCCATTTGAATCTCCAACTGGCCACTAAACTCTTTAGAGCAGTCAAAACATCATATCTGTCCTTTACCCTTAGCCTATATAAGGTCACACACCCAGGATTTGAAACATGGCCTGTGTCTCACCTGGATTCTGTT